>NW_027249821.1:0-52500 GCF_030848795.1 Temnothorax nylanderi
CGATGGGCTTCTCGAGCACAAGAAGAGGAAAATGCGGCAGGAGTCAAAGCTTCAGAAACGTGGGTGAAAAGATTTAAAATTACATGGCAAAAATAATAGGTGGGGGGTGGAGTTAAATTAAAAATGTGACAAATTTGAAAAATCTGATTACGCCATTGTAAGAGCACAAAAGCCATAAACATTTCGTACAAATTTTTTGTCGTTACGCCTTACATGTTCGAAGATATTCGCAAAAAACTATAAATCCGTTATTTTCGAGGGGTTGTTTCAACCCCTAAACGTCGAGATACGCCGCAAAAAAAAACACGTGTCTAATGTTTTTTGATGCTTAACAACATATTCAAAAGCGCATCCAAATCGGGTAGGTTCCAAATCGGGTTTTTTCAACCAATAAACGTTGAGATAAGCAGCAAAAAAAAAATACGAGTCTAATATTTTTTGATGCTCAACAACATATCCAAAGCGCATCCAAATCGGGTAGGGACACTTCCGACCGTTCCCTTGTAAGATGTGTTTATCACGTTGCTAATGCGTGCGTCCGATTTCCGCAAGGAAGAGACGAAGTGACGATCGTCTCTCTTCACTTCGATTTCGGCCATTCTCTCTTGAAAGTTCAAGCAAGCAACACACATTTGATAAGTGTTCCGTAAACTTTTGTAACATTGAGATCATCAGTGTGATTGAGTCGATACATTGTAAGCAGTAATGTTAGCCGCTCTGCGTGCGCTATTAAATCATTTAATCCCGATTGTGGACGGCAAATCACGACGAGAAATACCCAGGGTTCTCCAACGCATAGCAACGACGCATCTTTCCAGCCATAATTGTGGTCTCCTTTATACATTGGTGAAGGATCGTTGCCAGCAATCCTTTGGAGTTTCTCATTGCAACGACGACGTGTCGTTATCGTTCATGGTGAATGATATACAGAAAGATATGATGCCGACGTGACATCACAGAGCTTTGGGTTAGTGCCAACACGACACTAACTATTTCCGAGAGATTTTCTCTTTGCCTGTTCGACAAACAGTGCAGTCATCAACCAGGTATTTAATAGTGTTTCATCGAAGCCTGAGACGAGTTTGAGACGTAACTCTCTTGGTTTCAGAAATGTCGCTTAATCAACGATTCGAGCCACGATTCATATACATAACATCGTTCTATAAAGACTTTACAAAAATAAGACGTTCTATTCAGTGTAACTTACGTTCATTAAAATTGTCGAGTTCTGTTAGTTATAATTTATTATGACTCATCAAACGTTTGTCATTATTCAATTTAATGATACTTTCACTGTAATTACTTTCATCAACATTTCACTTAAGATCTATCCAACGTGTTAAGCCAAAACATTGTCACATTCTTTTCATGATTGTAAAATTAATCAACGAGATTAATTAGAATATTCAACAATTCGTCTGCGTGAATCATAGGTATAAGAAGTGCATGCTCTGATGTGATAATTTGATATATTGTGCATGCTCTGATGCAGGCCTGTCTAACTGCTCGAAGCGAAGGAGCCACTGCTCCCACTCTTACCACTTCAGACTTCCCCCACCATCCAGTAGTATCAGTAGTGGGGCAGCGGTTTCTCGCAGCATGAGTAGAAGTAGAGTATAGCTATATTCGATTGCTTTATGCGTAACTAAGAATACGCATACAGAGCACAAGTGCGTGTCATATTCTTATATTTACGCATAAAGCAATATAACTGAGTATGGTATTGATAGTGATATCTCGGTATATATTATGCGACTTTTTCAGAATATAATATATAATATAAATTAAATAAAAGTAGGCTCTCCTGAATAAATCAAGTAAAGGAAATAAGGAGGCAATAGGAGCCAAGCGCGGTAATTAATGCGCAATCAAATTATCGTAACAATAAATATATTATAATAAAAACGGACGTTTCGACACTTTTTTTGTGTCATCTTCAGCGTAAAGAAAATACATGATGTTCCCGAAGATAATACATAAAATTCGACGAAGTTGATCTACATAAGTCAATCAGGCGCAGTCTAAATTCACGACGATAATACATAAAAATAAATCAAACCGGAGCAGGTAACGCGTGAACCAAAAGTGTAAATAGAAAATAAAAACTATGAGCCAAATAGGTGCAGTCAACGAGTAAAACAAAAAGTGTAAGTTAAAAATAAATTCCACAATAAACTGTAAGTCAGGCGCAGTCAACGGATAAAACAAAAAGTGTAAAATAAAAATCATATAGAAGTTCGGTAGACTGTAAATATATGCCGGTATGCACGTGCTCCATGTCAATCGCATCTTAAACGCAGTCGTTCAACAATCTCGCAGACGCTAAACTCCCAGGTTGGAAGACAAGGTAGAAAGGAAAGATCGATTGTCCTTACAAAACCAAAAGCGGAGTCATAACGTGTTAAAACCGCGATTTATCAGTGTTAAATATAATTTTCTTACTTACGGAGCAATTACCGGTGTGTCAAAGCGTTAAAACGAGCTTATCACTCTGACGTGTCGTATAATATAATAATATATATTATAGTATATAATAATTACAATAATTTACAATGCCATTTTGTATGTTGACATGATATACTTTGTCTAATGCGAAATTTGTGGATGTACTGCTCGATCAACAAATGTTGAAATGTCAACACAGATTTCAGATGTTGCAATCCGCATTACATGTGACAATGCAGCATCAGTCATCGAAGCACGACTTTTACTTTTTATTTGCTTCATTACTGAAAACGCACTCTCACAACGGTAAGTTGAACCGAACATGGAGCAGATTTTAAGGCCAAAATCTCTTAATTTAGGATAAGTGGTTTCCGATAAAAGCTTAAAAAATTCTAATCCACTTTCTGATCGTCCCATCAGAAAAGGATCGGCCTGTAGATCGCACAACTCCATTCGATATTCAACTTTTTGTTGATCGATTGCAACTGTCATTGGGTTGTTAAAAAGAATAATATCAGTTTTTAAATCGTCAAAATCGGTAAAACGAGAATTAAATTCATTACTAATGTTATCTATAAAATCGGAAAAATGGATGAAACTTATAAAAGGAAAATCTTTTTTTAATTCTTCACAACAAAGAAAATGAACTAATTCGTCTTTCATTAGTTCTATTTTAAATACAGTTAAACGACTCCGAAATTTATTAATATGATGCATTAAATTTGAGATAGTTTGCTTCTAAGTTTGTAATTTTAAATTAAGTTCATTCAAATGTTGTGTAATGTCAACCAAAAAAGCAAGCTCACTCAAAAATTTTGAATCGTGAAATAATTTTTCCAAATCAGCAGCATCCCTCTTAACTTTATTTTTTAAAAATATTGGTATTTCTTTCCTAAGAGCGAAAAACCGATTCAAACATTTACCAGCACTCAACCAGCGAACTTCGCAATGCAATGGTAGATCTCCATATGCAGCATTTACTTCTTGCAAAAATGCCTGAAATTTGCGATGAGATAATGATTTATTACCACCTCTAATTAAATTTGTTATATTCGTTACTAATTTCATTGTTGAAGCCATCTTTATAATTTTCCCACATAAGGCTTCTTGATGAATGATGCAGTGTATCATTCGACAAAAAATATTATGCTTTCTTAATTGGCCACAAAATCCATTTTCAGTTCCTACCATTGCCTTTGCTCCATCAGTTACAATAGCAGTACATTTTTCGAAACCGTTACAAAATTCATTTACATGTTCCCAGACAGCATTAAAAATATCAATACCTTTCGTTGTATCGTGTAATGAAGCCAATGACAACAACTCTTTATTAATAGAAAAGTCGTTTTGGATACATCTCACAAATATACATAATTGACTAATGTCTGAAATGTCAGTGCTTTCGTCAAGGCATAGTGAAAAATATCGACAAGATTGCAATAAATTTTTTAACTTTTGTTTAATGTCCATATCAATTTCTTTAATTCTAAGAGTAACAGTTTGGCGCGATAATGGTACTTGTTCGAATAATTGTATTGCACGTGTATTATCGAAAGCTCTAGCCATTTCAATTGCACACTTTTTAATAAACTCTCCACCTGAAAAGCACTTTTTCGCTCGTGCAATTTCTAAAGAAATGGCATAAGACGCTGCAAGACATTGTTGTTGCAAGGTTTTATTTGAAAATAGATTCTTTTCAACATTTTCTGGCAAATGTTGTTGCATTTTGAGACTTTTCAAAATTTGTTTTCTAATGTCTCCATGATAATGCCCGTAATCTTTTTCATGACTTGTGCTATAATGGCGAGAAATATTAAAAGATTTCATAGAGGAAATTACAGTGTTACATAGTAAACACTGTGGTTTATTTTCCGCATTTAAGAAAAAAAAATCAATTTCCCAGCTTTGTTGAAATTGACGATTGAACGTATCTTCGCGTTGTCTTTTAGACATCGTTAGTAGAGTTTATAGTTATAAAAGTATATAATAATAGTAGGGATATAAATATTATTCAAAAATGATCTTTCGCCAAATGTTGGTGAAATTGGTGAAATAATACCAAGTTATTTATTGATCGGCCTGACTGGCAATAATTGATTAATGTTGAACGATGTTTCGACCTCTAATTTGGGTCCAAGTTACATTTAATGCTGGAACAACATAAATTGCCGGTAACAAATATAAAATGGAAACAATAATGCAAATTACATATTCAACTTACATGGATCATTATGCGTCAAAAGTTATAAATTACTAGTCATCGTTAAAACTTGTGTAACGGGGCGATAGAACAAAGGAATGTAAACTTAGTGCGGTATGACCGTCACGTATAACGCCCGACGAACGACTGATAAATGTGTCATGTTATGAATAATCACAAAATAAATAAAATGACATAGAATGTAAAGTTTACAGTGAAAATATAATCCGATCGTAGACCAATGGTAAGTTTTCCGTGTCTTTCTGCGAGTTTATCGCGTCAGTATGCTTTTTAATAAACAGCATTTCAGAAATTTCTCATTTTTTGAGATGCTGTTTTTTATGTAAAATCTTGACATCTTGCCATTCAAAATTATGATCGAACTCCATTCTATGCTTGCTGACGACCGAGTGCTGACTGGAATGCTTGTTAATGTCCGATTTTAGCGCACTAAGTTTTACATTCCTTTGTTCTATCGCCCCGTTACACAAGTTTTAACGATGACTAGTAATTTATAACTTTTGACGCATAATGATCCATGTAAGTTGAATATGTAATTTGTATTATTGTTTCCATTTTATATTTGTTACCGGCAATTTATGTTGTTCCAGCATTAAATGTAATTTGATAAGAAGACCCAAATTAGAGATCAAAACGTCTGTTCAGGAGTGCGGTAGTCAAGCCCAGTGAGGTGGCAGCACCTCCTGGACGATCGTGCGGATCGTTTCGAATAGCGATGGCACGTGATGCTAGCATGCTCCGGCCTTCGCCTTGCCGATATCGCCGGCATTCCGGCAGTTACTCTCTTGCTTTCGTGAACAATGGCAGTCTAAATTCTAACGCTCGCGTAATCATTTATTCTGTCGGGCACTCAGTAAGGATAAACCTCATCTTTGAGGCCAATGGACCTCATTAAGATTGTTACGCGGATTAATTAAACTGAGGTCCAGTGTCTCGTTGGTTAATCTCGTGAAACGTCTCATTTTCTAAAGCCACGTGGCTGCTGATTGTAATCGGAACGATTCAACGGCCTCACGTTGTACTCTACGCAAGTAAATCAGTTAGCACGGTACTCATCGTTATTGTATAAACCGCTCACGCTCAGTTAATTAGTACATAACGCAGTGTATATAGTGTATATAGTGATTTACGACTCTGTGAAAAGAAATAAATCCTGAAACTCAGTGCCGATCTGTTCACTTCAATTACCCCGTTGTATGATCTACTCATTCGTGTGTTAGCATTCTATCAGCCAAGCTCATTCTCAAACATTTGGTCCTTCGAGCCGGATACAACGGGGATTGAAAGGAGTGAAAATTCAGTAACTCTCGGTTAATCGCGGTACGCAGTGTCGGTGCGCGCCGCCATTTCACGGTTCTCGAACGATCCTTCACGCTCAACATGTCAGAAAAAGATGTCAACAAACCCATGGATTCCGGACGTAGCACTCCGACACAAACACTCAAGGTACCATCACAAACTAAGACTAGTGAGCAAACAGAACCGTCAAGGACGTCTCAACGTACAAAATCCCCAGCTCGCCTTTCAGCAGAGCTCTACTTAAAATGCAGAACGCCCGCTCACAAAAACGCGTCATCCCTGACGAAGCTCATCAGTACGGTGACCGAAGCAACCAATGCCTTACAGTCGTTAGGCATCTCAGAACAGCTGGGAAATTGTATGTTAGTGCATCACGTATCTAGATTCCTGGACAGTGACACAAGAGAAGCATGGGAAACCTCACTCGGTGCTTCTCAAGAATTTCCCAAGTTTGAGCTACTCATGGAGTTTCTCACTGCCAAGGCAAGGGCACTGGAAAGAGTGGAGGCCGCTAATGCTCAGTCAAAGCCAACTCAACGAAAGGCAACTGCTCACCACGCGTCCTCAAAACCAACCACGCCGTCCTCATCAGCCAATCAGTCCAAGCCGGCACCCTATGCTTGTGACATGTGCAACGCCAATCACTTCATAGTGACCTGTGAAAAGTTCCGGCAACTCACGCCTGCACAACGAAAGGGAATTGCAGAAACAAAACGCCTCTGCTATAATTGTCTTGGCAGACACAACGCTCGTGCATGCAGATCAACTCAAGGGTGCAAAACATGTTCTGCTCGACATCACACCATGCTTCACTCAACTTCATCGACACCGACACAGCCGACCACCTCACCCTCTCAGCAAGTAGCGGCTACTTCAACCTCATCACCCTCAACAACATGCTGAGGCGATGTTGCAATCGTCAACCAGGCAACTCAGTGTTCAAGAAAGGCTCGTCACTCAGCTCTCACTCAAGCGACAACATTCGTCAGTTTCGATCACTGGAATTGGTGGCAACCAAACAACTCAAACCAAGGGAGTGGTTGACCTCAGTCTGCATTCAACTCACTCTCACGCAGCTGTCACCGTCCGTGCTCACATACTCAAGACACTGACAACGATTCTGCCAACATTTGAATCCCCTCAACAAGATTGGCCTCATCTTCAACATCTAAAACTGGCGGATCCGGAATTTCTCAAACCAAGAGAAATTGATCTTATCATTGGAGCTGACTCGTATGGACAAGTCATCAAACCTAACCTTAAGAAATGCACGTCAGACTCACCAGTTGCTCAATTATCCATATTTGGTTGGCTCGTTCTTGGCCCAGTTCGGTCCACAATCCCTACTCACACAAGGACGGCACATCATACCAAGGTACTCCAGCAGGACACCAACCTAGAAGAACTGTTAACGAAATTCTGGATACAGGAGGAGCCTCCAACGGCAACCACAGCTTCACTCACCACAGACGAACTGGAGTGCGAGACTCACTTCAGGACTACTCATTCACGGGACTCTACTGGTCGATACATCGTCCGCATTCCATTCAAATTGTCAACTAGTGTCTTAGGAAACTCATATGAGGCAGCACGTAGAAGTCTACAGGGAACTCTCAAAAGGTTCAAACGAGATAGTGAACTTCAGAAACTTTACACCCAGTTTATGCAAGAGTATGAACAACTCGATCACATGGCTAAAATCCCATCAACTACATCAAGAAGTTCAACTCATTATTATTTGCCTCATCATGGAGTACTCAAACCTGACAGTGAAACTACGAAGCTGAGAGTAGTGTTCAACGGGTCTTGTGCCACTTCTACGGGCTTCTCGCTAAATGACACCATGTACACCGGAGCAAACCTGTTGCTCAACATCTTTGATGTACTCATCTGGATCCGACAGCACCGATACCTATTTTCTACTGACATCACCAAGATGTACCGTCAAATCAAAGTGCATCCATCCGATTGGGATTTGCAACGCATCATCTGGATAGACGAGCTATACAACGAAGTACTGTACTACCTCACCACTGTCACCTATGGAACGAAAGCTGCCCCATTCCTTGCAGTGAGAACTCTTCTCCAACTGGCTAAGGATGAAGGCCACAGGTTTCCCCTCGCATTGCCGCCAATCGAGCGTGGGAGATGTGTGGACGACATGTTCGGTGGATCAGACACAATCAAACATCTCATCAAAATAGCTCATCAACTCAGAGATCTGTGTAATGCGGGCGGATTTCCTCTAGCAAAGTGGCACTCCAATCATCCTGAACTCCTAAAGGCAATCTCATCGAAAACAGTCGCTCACTCTTCAGTCTCACTTGACGATTGCAACACAAAACTACTCGGTCTCAAATGGTCGCCTCAGGAAGATACATTTTCTGTCTCAACCATGTTACCAGCTCACCAGGGTCAATTCACAAAACGCCTCATATTGTCTGAAGTGGCTCAGATATTTGATCCACTAGGTTTTCTCTCACCAGTAGTGATCAAAGCAAAGATGCTTCTTCAAGAACTTTGGCTTCACAAACTCAGCTGGGATGATCCACTACCATTCCAGGTCGTCTCACGTTGGCTCAACATCAGAAAGGATCTCACCAGCCTGGCCAGGCTCTCAATTCCTCGTTGGTTCAACACAACCAGCAGCTCAATAGTGGACCTTCATGGCTTTTCTGATGCATCTCAATTCGCCATGGCTGCCGTGATTTACTTGACGGCATATACACCATCCACAGGTACTCAATCGACATTTATCTGCTCAAAAACAAAGGTCGCGCCGCTGAAGCGACTAACCATCCCGAGGTTAGAGCTCACGGCAGCTCTCATATTGGCAAAACTCATGAAGCATGTCCTAGCCACACTCACAATGGACATCAGGGACAAATACCTGTGGACAGATTCTCAAGCAACGCTCGCGTGGATCAAAACTCATGCGTCTCGCTGGAAAGACTACGTACGCAACAGGGTGTCTCAAATTCAGGAACTCACTGAGGGAGCTCATTGGAAATACGTGCCAAGCGCAGCCAATCCAGCTGACTGTGCTTCAAGAGGCGTCACAATGGCTCAACTTGAAACCCATGCACTTTGGTGGACGGGACCACCTTGGATCTTAGCCTCTGAAACCTCATGGCCCACCCAACCTACTCAATTCGACGGGCAATGCACATTCGAGTCTCGTCCAGGAACCTCGCTTTTCACGACTCAATCAGCTCAAGAATATCATTGGGATCTCATCTATAGGTACTCAACCCTCAATAAATTACTCAGAATCACAGCTCTTTGTTTCAGATTTTGCTCACGGTTACAACGCAAGCTCAACTCATCACCAGCTAGTCTCATTACCCTGGCTGACATGGAAAGGGCACGAACTTTCTGGATCAATGCCACTCAAGCTGCCTTTTTCACTCACGAACTCAAGGTGTTACATTCCAACTCTCTGTTGCCAACATCTCACCCATTTAGTCGCCTCACAGCGTTCATCGACAATCAGGGCACTATTAGAGTGGGTGGTCGTCTCAATAACGCTGCACTCACGTACGAAGGTAAACACCAAGCAATTTTGCCTCGTGATTCAAAGTTATCTGAACTCATTATAGATCAAGCGCACAGATCTACCATGCATGGAGGCACTCAGCTCACGTTGGCTCATATCAGACAACTTTACTGGATAGTTGGTGGACGAGCTTCTGTCAAATCCCACATCTTGCGGTGTGTGGTGTGTGCTCGGCAAAGGGGGATCCGTGCTCATCAATTGATGGGCCAACTACCTCTGACCCGAGTCACACCCTCACGTGCATTCGCTCACACTGGACTTGATTATGCAGGGCCAATCATCCTTAAGACTACCAAGGGAAGAGGAGCAAAAACCTACAAAGCATGGATTTGTGTCTTTGTGTGTCTCACTACATCAGCCGTACATCTAGAGGTCGTCTCCGATTACTCAACGGAAGGGTTCATCTCAACGTATAGACGATTCACTTCGAGAAGGGGAGTGCCTGCCTCCTTGACCTCAGACTGCGGAACAAACTTTATTGGAGCCGACAGGGAGCTTCGGAAGTTATTCACTCAACAGACTCAAGAAAATCAACTCATCACGGCAATGCTCACAGAAAATAGAACTCAGTGGAGTTTCAACCCACCTGCTGCCCCGCATATGGGAGGAAAGTGGGAAGCTGCAGTGAAATCCATTAAATTCCATATAAGGCGCACTGTGGGTGGAACGCGGCTCACCTTTGAGGAGTCAATGACGCTGCTCACGCAAATCGAGGCTATACTCAACTCAAGACCTCTGGAGCCTCTCAGCGACGACCCGGAAGATATCTCAGCCCTCACACCAGGACATTTTCTCATGGAACAGCCCTCACTGCCATACCAGAACCTTCACTTATTGATCTCTCTACTTCTAGGTTGTCAAGATGGCAATTCATTCAACAGAAGGTTCAGCAATTTTGGTCTCAATGGTCAGCTCACTACCTACAACGACAGCAGGCAATCTCAAAATGGCATCTTCCGTCAAATCTCATTAAGCCAGGCTCATTAGTCTTGCTCACCGATGAGAGATTTTCTCCCTGCAAGTGGCCTCTTGCCCGTGTCCTAACATTAATGCCGGGCAAGGATGGCCTCACCAGGGTGGTACAGCTGAAAACCGCTACCACTACACTCACCAGGCCCATCACCAAGCTTGCTGTGCTGCCAGTGTATCATCCTGAGTACCTTATTAAAGATCACTCAAGGGACATCATCAACTCGGTTGCTGATGGCGGGCAGAAATGTTCAGGAGTGCGGTAGTCAAGCCCAGTGAGGTGGCAGCACCTCCTGGACGATCGTGCGGATCGTTTCGAATAGCGATGGCACGTGATGCTAGCATGCTCCGGCCTTCGCCTTGCCGATATCGCCGGCATTCCGGCAGTTACTCTCTTGCTTTCGTGAACAATGGCAGTCTAAATTCTAACGCTCGCGTAATCATTTATTCTGTCGGGCACTCAGTAAGGATAAACCTCATCTTTGAGGCCAATGGACCTCATTAAGATTGTTACGCGGATTAATTAAACTGAGGTCCAGTGTCTCGTTGGTTAATCTCGTGAAACGTCTCATTTTCTAAAGCCACGTGGCTGCTGATTGTAATCGGAACGATTCAACGGCCTCACGTTGTACTCTACGCAAGTAAATCAGTTAGCACGGTACTCATCGTTATTGTATAAACCGCTCACGCTCAGTTAATTAGTACATAACGCAGTGTATATAGTGTATATAGTGATTTACGACTCTGTGAAAAGAAATAAATCCTGAAACTCAGTGCCGATCTGTTCACTTCAATTACCCCGTTGTATGATCTACTCATTCGTGTGTTAGCATTCTATCAGCCAAGCTCATTCTCAAACAACGTCGTTTAACATTAATCAATTATTGCCAGTCAGGCCGATCAATAAATAACTTGAAATATTATTCAGTTTTAATAATATGGTTTTAGCCTTTAAGTTGTACTGTGCATACACGTCGTAACGTGGGAACAGTAAGCAGTATCTCGTAAAATGCACGATGCTCATAAGCAAGCTAAGATGCTAGATGCTATATCCGCTAGCGCTAGGACTAGGAATACGTGTCAAATATGGGAAGAGTCGGGAAACCAACTGGAAGAGTGGGGGGAGTCGAGCTCGAGCTCCGTGGTAGGGGAAAGAGCCACGAGTGGCCCGCGGGCCGCAGGTTAGACAGGCCTGCTCTGATGTAATACTTTGATGATGTGCATGTTCTGATGTGATAAATTACTTATTCTCATACTTTGATATGTTGAGATATATTATGATAAGATGAATTAATATTTTTTTACATAATTCTTCAAAAGACACAAAGATAACATTGAATTTCTTATAAATAAGATGTAATGATAATTCACTTATTTAATTCATTTCTTTTGCAATTAATTATAATTAAAAATTCCAGAAATATATCAGATCAAATGGTCTTTGAATCTTATTCATCTAAATAAGAACTTCCTGTTTAACTTATCAGAGTATATCTATGTGATATTATTAATGATATGTATTTAATTATGTATAATTTTATGTATTGATAACTTGTGCTGCAGTGTGCGCACTCGCCTATTTGAAAAACTGTTTAAACAATTCTATAAATAATATATACATCTCAGTTAGTATCGCTCTCTCCCTCTCTTTTACAGTCCAAATACATAGCTCGTAAACAGAGTAAGTAATATTTCGCAAGATATATATTTTGTGCGTGAAATTGAATTTAAAGGAATATAAGTACAATATTTTATAAACTATCTCTCAAAATTGCTGTAGACTTAATATAGGATGCATAAGACATTTAAAATGTATGAAATACAACGACATAATAAAATGAGAAGATATAAAATACAATAGATAGCGTAATGAAAGGTGCAGAAATTGAAAAGGGTTTAGTTGCATCGACAATAAGCACCAAATTATATGAGAAACAACAGTCGAAGATGGACATAATCTCCAGCAGCATCCTTGGCGTACCCGACGTATTGCCTATAATTTTAACAACAAAATAGTCATCCGCACTTAAGTTTGTCAGTATGCCATAAGTATAAAGTATTTTATGTGTAACAAGGCATACAAACAAATAATTTTCTACAATATATCTTTCAAGTTTATTACTATAAAAAGATAAATTGAATGTATTACACACACACACACACACACACACACACACACACACACACACACACACACACACACACACACACACACACACACACACACACACACACACACACACACACACACACACACACACACCACACACACACCACACACACACACACACACACACACACACACACACACACACACACACACACACACACACACACACACACACCACACACACACACACACACACACACACACACACACACACACACACACACACACACACACACACACACACACACACACACACACACACACACACACACACACACACACACACACACACACACACACACACACACACACACACACACACACACACACACACACACACACACACACACACACACACACACACACACACCACACACACACACACACACACACACACACACACACACACACACACACACACACACACACACACACACACACACACACACACACACACACACACAACACACACACACACACACACACACACACACACACACACACACACACACACACACACACACACACACACACACACACACACACACACACACACACACACACACACACACACACACACACACACACACACACACACACACACACACACACACACACACACACACACACACACACACACACACACACACACATCTAGTCATACTATTATATAAAACCCGACTGTTTGTCTGTCTGTCTGTCTGTCCGTCTGTCCGCGAACTACTCATTCGTTAGTGGACCGAATTTTTACCAGAAGTATATGAAATAGGGGTAGAATTTTCCGGGGAGTGCCATGATGTGTATAGTTTTTTGTTATCGATTTTCTGGAAACCGGTTTTTCTAATTTTTCTAATTTTTGGGGAAATAATTGACCGAATCTCAAAGAATTACATATGAAACGGGGGTAAAATTTTCCGGGGGGTGCTATAAAGTGTATAATTTTTCGTTACCGATCTTTTTGGAAGCCGGTATCAGAAATTTTTCCAATTTTTCGGGAATTACTATATTGACTGTATCTCAAAGAATTGTATATGAAGTAGGGGTAGAATTTTCTGGGGATTGCCATAAAGTGTATAATTTTTCGTTATCGATTTTTTTGTTACCGATCTTTTTAGAAACCGGTGCCGAAATTTTTCCAATTTTTCCGGAAATAATTGACCAAATCTCAAAGAATTGTATATGAAGTAGGGGTAGATTTTTCCGGAGAGTGCGGGGTGAGGGAAAAAGAAGAAGCAAATACTTTTCGTCGCCGCGAATAAAAGCGTCCACCCGTTGAGTGATTCGGGGATGGTGTAATTTAATCTAGCGTGGAATATTTAGAACCATTTTTCGTTACCGATTTTTTGGAAGCCGGTTACGAAATTTTTCCAATTTTTCAGGAAATAATTGACCAAATCTCAAAGAATTGTATATGAAGTAGGGGTAGAATTTCCCGGGGATTGTTTATAATTTCCCGGGATAAAGTTTATAATTTTTCGTTACCGATCTTTTTGGAAACCGGTTACGAAATTTTTCCAATTTCTCGGGAAATAACAAGTAGTTCGCGGTCAGACAGACAGACATACAGACGTCAGGTACTTATATATATAGATAGGGGTATAAAGAACTAAAGAATGTAATAGAATTAGAAAAATTGCTAATAGTAAATGGGTTTCCGATTTCTGTTAAAAAAAAAATGTACGTGATTGCTCCAATTTCAGCAAACTTTGAGATATCAAGCTGAATTTTTTTATGGATAATTTTTTTTATGGATAATTTTTATGGATAATTTTTCATTACCGATTTTTTGGAAATTATTCAAATTTCGAGAAATAATGAGTATTAATTGACCGATTTTCTTGAAACCAGTGCCAAAATTTTTTTAATTTTTGGAGGATAAGTTTAATTTTTTATTAATTGATAATTTTTTATTAATGGATCGATTTTCTTGAAACCGGTTCGTACCCATATCCGCAGCAGGTCTCCAAGGTAAAGAGCCTCTAGTCGATAGACTAATGTAGGTAAGGGAAGTCGGCAAATTGGATCCGTAACTTCGGAATAAGGATTGGCTCTGAGGAGTGGGGCGTGTCGGGCTTGGTCGGGAAACGGGTTTGGCTGACGTGCCGGGCCTGGGCGAGGTAAACCGATCGGCGTTCTCGCGCCGGTCCCGGGGATCCGAACTCGGTCCCGTGCCTTGGCCTCCCGCGGATCTTCCTTGCTGCGAGGCTTCCGTGACGGCGCGAGCCGTCGTGGTCGTCCTCTTCGGCCGCCATTCAACGCTCAGCTCAGAACTGGCACGTACCAAAATTTTTCTAATTTTTTGTTGATGATTTTGATGAAACTGGTACCAAAAGATTACTAATTTTTATGGGGATGGTTATTATGGGGTTAAAAATTGGGGGTTTCATGGGGTTCTATTGGTGCTCTTAATTAATGAGTGAGTTTGGGGAGAGTGGAATAGATTTTTCGCCCGCGCTTCGCGCGGGCTCAAAATCTAGTACAATATAATAACATAAATTATTACTTAACATAATATTATTGTTTTTTAACTGGATTATACTTGATTTACACATGAGAAATACAAGGTTTAAGATGATGCTGGAGTCGTCTGTATAACCGACAAAATTACCATTTTTTATGTTATCGACCTATATCTGTCCTTGTATAGACAAGGATATAGACAAGGATAGCACCTACACATTGCACGCACACATACGCACGAATCGTCATATAAACTGTACTCTTATATTAGACTTCTAATCTCGATTTGGAGGGTTTATCGATGTTTTTTTTGTTATGCAATTCAGGGAAACTCACGTTCGTATCAATGGTATATCTTTTATAGTATAAACAGAAAGAAACCTGAGAGACCATCCCGGCCTTTTTCGTGGGGACGCATTTTCCGACGCGCCGCCTGAGAAAGTGCAACTCAACTATCGTTTCGCTCGGTAACTGCACATGGTTTGCGTCCGTGCTAATGGTTCGTGTCCGAACTAGCCAGCTGGAAAGGATATGCTGGCCGCGGCGGCCGCGCTCGGCCGGCCCGGCGCTCGGCAAGCTTCGAGCGAGGGGAGAAGGACAGACATACGATCTGCTGTCTCGGCTGTTTCCTTTTCTCTTGAGCTATGACGTAGCTGCTTTGGCACGCGCCGGCTATGCGACGTTGCCACGATGCCACGCATTTCGGGTATCGCGTCTCGTGCCTCGCCGACTGCCAAGTCTCGAGTTGGCAAATCGACGATGCGCTACGTTACATTTATAAATATTTATTTAATTATATTTACAATTTATATATATATATATATATATATATATATTTACATATATATATATATGAAATTTATAAATATAAAAATTGCAAATATAATTAAATAAATATTAATAAACATAAAAATTAAAATTTGTAAGGATAATGTATAAATAGCAATCCCTGTTTTTGCCAATACGCTTTTTCATCTGAAAAAAGTCCTACAGTAAAAACATTAACTTTAGCATAGCATATTTAAATTTAATATTTAAATGCATAATAATAATTAAATAAATATTAACTATCGAGAAAAAAATTGTAGTTTATAGTACTCTTTTTACTCTTATTAAGTTTATAATTTTAGCTATGCATGTTTAAACGGCCAAATCACGAGCGCCAAAAGAGAGATATTGGATTAAAATAGAAACAATTTATTAAACAAACAATACACACGGTTAACGTTTCGACCGTACTTATAGTCTTCTTCGGAACGGATTGCTATGAAAGAAGAAAATAAATATAAAAAAACATGATAACGTGTTTAAGTTAGCATACTAAAACATTAAATAATCTCTTAATAATATAAATAAAATAAACAATCTAATTGAATCACAAATATAAAAACGCCAGAATAATCGAATAAAACCATGACAACATACCTAAAGGCCGTAGCCGGATAAGAAGGATCAATGTGCTCCCACACGGATCATGCTCATTTTTTTTCCTTTGATTGCTATCAGTGTCACTTACAATTTAGTAAAATATTAGCCCTTAATATTGAACCGTTTTGGTGTAAAAAATAAAAATAAAAATTTCGAAAATAATTCATATCTTTTGATCGGCTTAACCGATTTTGATGAAATTTTAATATGTTGTAGATATCATTGAGACACATTTGTGGAAAATTCTGGAAAGGTTTCTGATGACAGAAACATTGATTAAAAAAATAAATAAGTGTTCTTGCTTTTTTTAGTCCCGATATCTTTCTGGCACAATTACGAAAAAAAATTTGTAGAATCTTGGAGTAGTTTCCTATCAGACATAATTTTTTGGAAGCAATAAAATGGGTAGGCCGTACTTTTAAAAAATAAAGTAGGGGAGACCGGGGCCTAACCGTCAGTTTTTTTTCGGTGCCGATTTTTAACAAGAAAATAAATAATTTTAGTTAAATGTGGTATACCACTGTAAAGAGTGAACCTTTAGCTACAAAATTTGTATAGGAAATTTTTATCTACGTCGCTTTGTTTAACTGGTATAGAGCAAAAACGACAACGGTGGAAAAATTGAAATTTCAAAAATGCCGGGGTTTAACCGTCACACTGCATTTTCAATACATATACGTACATCTAATCCTGAAAAATGATAGGATACATCTTAATAATTGTTTTTTAAGAGAAAAATATAAAAATTTATTTAAAATTTTTATGCAAAACGTTATTAAAAAATAGTTACGAGGGTTCCTCTTTCCGCAGAAGTTACTCGCCCGACTTGTTTCACTCCTCGACGTCCGATGACTCTATTCGGTGTCTGAACGGTTGTAATTCCCGTCTCATCCATATTCCATATGCAGTGAGCCTGGAAATGCCCGGAAATGCCTTGAAAATGCACCCGGACTGCTTACTGACGGATTAACCCCAAACACAAGTTTCAGGTTTGATCGCCCACGAAATATTAGACATCAACGATAATGAAAAAACTACACTGGATTCGTGTTCAGCATGCATTACTCTTTATAATTACGTACCTCGAGATTTGGAGAGCAAATATTATTGCAGATATTACAAAATTTCCACGCGCAGAAAATGTAACTTTCACCTTCCGAAAACACGTTTGCCCTCGTAAAAATCATAACACGGCAGGTAACCTGCCGAAACTCCGTTGGCATGGGTACCATAAGCAGCGTTTACAATGTTAATAGCGAGTTCGCACAATATACAGATTCCGAGATATTTGATTTGACGGTTCAACCCCGGCGACGGTTAGGCCCCGGTCTCCCCTATTCTTTTTCATTTTTTTTATATGATATGCTTTTGGTACGATCGCTATATATTTTATGTAGAATTTTGGGATAGTATTCTACAACAAGTAATTTTTTCGAATCAATAAAATAGGTAGGCGGAAGTTTAAAAAAATAAAATATTGTTTTTTATTTTTTAAAATTATGATATGCTCTTTGTACTATTGCCATATTTTTTTGTAGACTTTTGAGACGGTATTCTACAACAAGTAATTTTTTCGAACCAATAAAATGGGTAGAAAGGTACTTTAAAAAACTAAATACTTTTTTTCAAAATTATCATAGTTTTTTGGTACTATCGCTATATTTTTGTTTAGAATCTTGGAATGGAATCCTACAACAAGTAATTTTCCGGAATCGATTAAATAAATAAGTGCAGGTACTAAAAAAATAATAAAATAAAGTAAATTGAAATAATTATAAAAGAATAAACTATAATCGTATTAAATCAAATGTTTATTAATGAAGTACACATACACATACACTCAAAATAATGAATTACACATATACATTCGTTCACATAATTACTCTTATACGACCTATTATTTACAGTTATATTTATATAGATGAACTAATCTTTATCACTATATTTTCATTAATAATAGGCGTGATGCCGTCTGTTTTAAATATATTTAAATATATTTAAATATGTATAAAAAAATATTTAAATATATTTAAAACAGACGGCATCACGCCTATTAGCAAAGAAAATATAGTGATGAAGATTATTAGTCCATCCATATGAATATAACTATAAGTAGTGTAAATAATAGTATGAGAGTGATTATGTGAACGAATGTGTATGTGTACTTCATTATTTTGAGTGTATGTGTATGTGTATGTGTATGTGTATGTGTATGTGTATGTATGTGTATGTGTATGTGTATGTGTATGTGTATGTGTATGTGTATGTGTATGTGTACGTGTATATGTACTTCATTAATAAACATTTGATTTAATACGATTATAGTTTATCCTTTTATAATTATTTCAATTTACTTTATTTTATTATTCTTTTAGTACCTGCACCTATTTATTCAATATCGGGATTAAAAAAAGCAAGAACATTTAATTTTTTTTTTATCAATGTTTCTGTCATCAGAAACCTTTCCCGAATTTTCCACAAATGTGTCTCAATGATATCTATAACATATTAAAATTTCATCAAAATCAGTTAAGCCGATCAAAAGATATGAATTATTTTCGAAATTTTTATTTTTATTTTTTACACCAAAACGGTTCAATATTAAGAACTAATATTTGACTAAATTGTAAGTGACACTGATAGCAATCAAAGGAAAAGAAATGAGCACGATCCGTGTGGGGGCACATTGACCCTTCTTATCCGGCTACGGCCTTTAGATATGTTGTCATGGTTTTATTCGATTATTCTGGCGTTTTTATATTTGTGATTCAATTAGATTGTTTATTTTATTTATATTATTAAGAGATTGTTTAATGTTTTAGTATGCTAACTTAAACACGTTATCATGTTTTTTTATATTTATTTTCTTCTTTCATAGCAATCCGTTCCGAAGAAGTCTATAAGTACGGTCGAAACGTTAACCGTGTGTATTGTTTGTTTAATAAATTGTTTCTATTTTAATCCAATATCTCTCTTTTGGCGCTCGTGATTTGGCCGTTTAAACATGCATATAGCCGGAGAGCTGACGACACTTTTGGCCAAGTAATTTTGTAAAATACGATTTTCCGTTTTAACCTGCGTGGACGACTCTCCTTCGATAATCCGAACACCTGGCTGGCCGTACCTGGGGGGTTTAGAAGTACGCAGGTGAGAAAAAAAACGGATTTTTAAGTCATAGTATAAGTCTTAATTTTTATCGGATATTGATAATGGGGAATTAGTCGCCAGGCTTAATTATAAATAATTAAAAATAATTATTTTCAAGTCATACTATGAAAGCTGGGTTTTTTTTACTAACAAGTATAGTGCTAACACATACCACCCAAAAAAAGCCAAATGAAAATTTTGGTGGCAACATCTCTAAAAAAATTATTGAAAATGCACAATGATGGAGCAACGCGTAACGATTAGGAACAATTGTTTTATGTTGGATATACTTGCAGAAGACTGTAGGAAATGTATTTTTCCAAGAAAATAAATAATTTTTTGTTGAAATATGATACAAAATTAATTATACGAATGGAGCGATTGAATATCCCAATAGAGCAAGCAAGAAACAATTAATCTATCAAATATTAATAGAAAATGTTGATTAAACTCTTTGAGATATAGTTATAAACGATAGAGCTGTCCTGTTACGTTCGAATATTCCGCCGTTGGCTGGCGAACCATATAGTTACAATAGGCGGCCGATAGATGGCGTCATCGTCACTTGTAAAATGATCAATTTGTTATTTTTTTAATAAAAATGCAATAAATTATTAAAGTAATGATGGAGCAACGCGTAGCAATTAAGGAGCAATTATTTTATGTTGGATATACTTGCAGAAGACTGTGAGAAATGTATTTTTCCAAGAAAATGAACAGTTTTTTGTTAAAATATTGTTGCAAACCGGCGGAGTTTCTCTCCGCTGGTTCACTCGCGCACTTGCGTAAACGCTCGCGGCTCGCGGAAATAAGGGAGACACTTAATTGGGAGTAGAAAGGAGTCGTTTATTAACTGCAATATCAGGCTCGATCGTTCAGAGACACGTCTGTTCGAAAACAAAACACACCGGAATCTGACAGGCGTTGTTTACATAGCAACGCCCGTCACCAAAGACGCTCCGCGACGAAAGATACCGGGCGACGCTCACAGCGCGGGTGCAACAATATCATAGAAAATTAATTATACGAATGGAGCGATTGAATATCACAATAGAGCAAGCGAGGAACAATTAGGGCCGGTTGTTCCAACCTGTTGGTAATCTAACTAATAGTTAAATCATATGTCTATCTTTGTCTAATGTAAAGGATAAACAAAGACATATATATGATTTAACTATTAGTTAGTTTACCAAAAGGTTCGAACAACCGGCCCTTAGTCTATCAAAAATCAATAGGAAATGTTGATTAAACTCTTTGAGATATAGTTATAAACGATAGAGCTTTTATATTACGTTTGAATATTTCCGCCAATGGCTGCCGAGCCATAGTTACAATAGGCGGCCGATAAGTGGCGGCGGCGTCACTTGTGAAATGATTAATTTGTAAATTTTTCAATAAAAATGCAATAAATCATTAAAATAATGATGGAGAAATAAGGAGCAATTAAGGAGCAATCGTTCTATGCCGGATTTAGTTGCATAGAGTTATTAGAAATATGTTTTTGAGTAAAAATTAGAAATTTTACATTTTTTAAATATCTTAAAAAATAATAATTTTAAAAAGGGAGCAATTGTTGATTCTGAGGAAGCAATTTGGGAGCAATCGTTTGAGCTATAGTTTATTAAAAAATATGAACTTCCAGCGCCAACTTATTTCCGGTGCCGGGATGGCCTCTCACAGGTTTCTCTCTGGTATAAAAGCTTATAATGTGATGCTGGAGTCGTCTGTTTTATCGATAAAATTACCATTTTCTTTCTACTTATGTAGCGTCGTATTAATTTGACAGAATTAAAAATGCTTCTCCATAATTGCAGTACATACATCAATGATTCAGGGAAACTCCGATTTTATATAAAAAACTTTTATCCTAATATGGGATCTCGAGTTACAGCAATCACTGTCAACTCATCACAAGATTTGCTTTATATAAAATTTATATGAATTTATATAAAATTTATATGATCGAAGCACATTTTGTGATGAGTTGACAGTGATTGCTGTAACTCGAGATGCCATATTAAGATAAAAGTATGTAAGGAAATCTGTAATTCCGTAATTTTTTCTCGTTTTTTATATAAAATCAGAGTTTCCCTGAATCATTGATGTATGTACTGCAATTATGGAGAAGCATTTTTAATTCTGTCAAATTAAAACGACGCTACATGACCCACTCGGCATGTAATATTTCAGAAACATTTCTGCAAAATTCCATTTGAAATATTACACCTTTCATCAATATTTCAGAAATATTTCACGACCGTTTCTGCAACATTTCTGCAATGTTTCAATCGGCACAATTATTTCAAATGCAACTTTGCTGAAAGATTTCGGCAATATTTCTGAAATATTTTTGAAATATATCTACGAAATATTGCAGAAACACTTCAGAGATATTTCAAATAAATTTTACACTGAGAAAAATGTTTTGTATTAGCAAACAAAATTTTCTTACTGACGCAAAAACTATTTGTTGATATGTGAAAAATGAAATATTTTATTACCGGAACAAAAAAAATATATTAAGCCGTATATGTGCGTATAGCCGCCGCGCGTTTGTCCGAAGAAATCCGCTTTCTCAGCCGGTCACTCATCCAAGTAGTATACCGGCGCCTTGTCGCTTGACATCGATGATCGAACAGGGTAGTGGTAATCTTCTGACTCTGACGCTTCTTTCTTTCTTATACTTGCTTATTTTAGTGAGCATAAAGCTATCGCATAACAATATTAACAATACAGATATACGAATAAATCTTTTTTGCCAGTCAGCGTCAAATATTATTTTATATTAAATATTATTAAATATTTTATATTTTATATTAAAAATGCTATATGACAAAATTTGGAATATCCGAAAATTCTTAATGAAAGAGAAAAAATGCAATAAAATGCAATAATTATATAATAATAAATTTAATTTTTTATAAGTTTTAAAGTCTGTCAGCAACTTTTCGGAAATATTACAAATGCAATGTTGTATGTGAAACATTCAAAAATATAACGCGTGCAATATAAACGTAATAATAGTTTTATCATGTATCAGAAATGTTTCTAAACCATTACATCTGCAATATTTCTTCTGCAATATTGTAGAAATTCACTGCCTGCAATTCAATTTTCCATTATCTACGCAATCTTTCAGAAATTTTTCAGAAATATTTTAAATGCAATGTTGCGTTTGATATGTTACAGAAATATTATTCGTGCAATGCAAACGTAATATTACTTTTATAATGTTTTAGAAATATTTCTGAAATATTGCATCTGCTACATTTTTTTGCAATATTACAGAAACTTACAAATATTGTAAACAACTTTCTGAAAGATTTCAGAAATATTGTTAATGCAATATTATAAAAAACATGATGCAGGTACATTTCTGAAATATTTCAGATGCATAGTTACAAATGAAATGTTAACGAAATATTTTTGCACCATTTCCGAATATTTCAATATTTCAGCAACATAACATGCCGAGTGGGGAGTAGAAAAAAAATGGTAATTTTATCGATAAAACAGACGACTCCAGCATCACCTTAAACATTATAAGCTTTATCCATCCATCCTCTTATAAAAGCGGTATAAAACCCTGAAGTTGGCTGAATCGTGTTTGCAATTGTTGCCGTGTTATTGCAAACGTGATTGGTCGTCTCGATTCAGTCGATTGATCGAGTGTACAAATATTTTTTGCATAAATAATAACAAATAAAAAACATCGCAAGGCGCGCGCGAAGTGCGCGCTATAATCTAGTCCATTCATAAAAAAGCCGTGTAAGAGATTTATAATTGCAAATAGTATTTTAATTAATTTTAATTAACTTTAATCACTATTCAATGATACCTATGGCAATACGCCGGCACGCCAAGGATGCTGCTGGAGATTATGTCCATCTTCGATTGTTGTTTCTCACATAATTTGGTGCTTATTGTCGATGCAACTAAACCCTTTTCAATTTCTGGACCTTTTATTACGCTATCTATTGTATTTTATATCTTCTCATTTTATTATGTCGTTGTATTTCATACATTTTAAATGTCTTATGCATCCTATATTAAGTCTACAGCAATTTTGAGAGATAGTTTATAAAATATTGTACTTATATTCCTTTAAATTCAATTTCACGCACAAAATATATATCTTGCGAAATATTACTTACTCTAATAAATATACTTGGAATAATACTTTGATTTCACTTCTTTTTCATGCCATTATATTTATTTTTTTTTGTGTTTTTTAAATAATATTACTTGCTCTAATAAATATACTTGGAATAATACTTTGATTTCACTTCTTTTTCATGCCATTATATTTATTTTTTTGTGTTTTTTAAATAAATATTTTCATTATTTGTCTAATATTATTTCTAAAATTATTTTGTCTAAAATATACTTGGCGTTTTTTTACATTTTTAATGTCTTTTTTAGGTGGATTTCACGAATTTTTGTTAAGTATTTTTATCACAGTAATACACAGTAATAATATATATTTTGTAATTAATTATTTATTTTTCTATTTATCACTCCCTTACTCAATACCAAACATAATATTGTAGGATTGATATCTCCGAGTATGTTAGATGGAACACCGAACAGCACACAAATAGTTCACAAAAGGATATATGTTCTTTAATAGTAATAATACAAGTCTCTTGGTCGTTACAACACTCTCGCATGCTTACACGTCTTTGACTCGACTCGCTCTGCTCGACTATTACACACACACTCACACACAGCGACTGTCGCATCTCAAGCGACCAATCATATGCATTCGGCGACTGTCGCATCTCAAGCGACCAATCACGCACGCTCACTCTCTCGTCTCTCTCCGATCGCGCAAGCACAGTCTCTCTCTTTCGTCGACCGATCTGCCAACTCCACACTCGGCCATTCTGCGTTGACATTCGCCTCGAATGTCTGGATCTTGTTCCTCGCCAGTAGACTCTTCTTCTCCGTTTGATTCGTCTTCCGAATCTGTGTGATCGCTATTATACTCCAGTCAGTGTTTAATAGAGTCTGTAGCCGTAAATGTTTCGGTTGGTCCCTCGTGCTCTCCTACTTTGCGCACAACATAACGATCATTTCGCAAGACGCGAATTATCTGGTAAGGTCCTAAATAGCGGTGAGCTAACTTGAGGCCTGGTCCTCGTTGAGTTCGACGAATAGCCACTAAATCGCCTTCTTTGTATCTTCTAGCTTCTTTTCGTTTGCGGTTGTATCCTTTATAGTGTTGCGCTGCGCTCCGCTAATCTCGAGCACTCGCGTTCGCGCCGCGCACTCCCGGATTCGCGTGAGGGAAAGAGAACACTCGTTTATAAAAAGGAACTCAGGTTTATTCGAGATCTTTGTACAGAAAAGCGTATCTGAAGATTCTGAAGGAGAACTCGTCCGAACGTTCCGAGTCTCCCCGTAAATCTGACAGTCGTTGAGAAAATCAATAAATCATAACAGCGTCCCGTTGTCAAGGGACGATCTTCGACTTCAGCTCGTGCAACGGGTGTCTCAGCGAGGCGCAACAATAGTTTTTCTGTTGAATCTTCTGAAGATTCTTGCGTGCACGTTCTCGAAAATCATTCCTCTCTTTATCAAACTCATATGAAAGTTCTCTTGATAACATTTCGGTAAGTTCAGTGTCATCTCTCAAGCGTGGACAAACGCCAAACAATAGTTTAAATGGTGTAGTTCCAGTCGATCGGCTCCACGTAGTATTAAGGCACTGCTGAGCTCGCGTTAAATGCTTAAACCATTCATGTGGTTTAGGTGCTGCCAACTTGGTTAGTAATGGAATTATTATCCGGTTTAGTCTCTCGATCTGACCGTTCGCTCTCGGGATGCCTGTGGTTATCAAATGCCTCTGGATATTTTCTTGCTTACAATAGTCCTCAAACTCATGAGAGGTAAACGCAGTTCCTCTGTCTGAAACGATGCGACGGGGATTTCCGAAAGTAACCGCTTGTCTCTGTAAATGTCCAATCAGTTCGTTAGTACTAGTAGTCTTCGTAGGGTAAAGTCAAACGAATTTCGTAAAAGCATCAATGACCGCTAACAAATGTTGATATCTTTTCTGAGTTGTGGGTAAAGGACCCATATGGTCTATATGGTATGTATCCAACGGGACGCTACCTTTTTCTGTCGAATGCAAGAACCCTTCTTGCTTGCCTTGCTTTTTCTCTACTAGGATGCAGGATATACAATTCTGTATGACCTTTTTTACTTTTTTCTGCATGTTAGCCATCCAGTAATCTTGCTTTAGCAATGCTTCCGTCTTGGCGACCGAAAAGTGTCCTTTCTCGTGAGCACTTCTAATAACTTGAGTCTGCATTTTAGTCGGAACTACTAACCGCGGATATCCATCTATTTCTCTGAATAATAAATTTCCTTGTACAGAATAGTCTCCGGTTCTACCTTGTTTAATTGCCTTAAAGATTCCTTGAATCTCCTTATCTTCGGATTGCGCCTTTCTTAATCTCGCCAATATCTCTTCGTTACACTCTTCAATATTAAGACAGGCCGGGAGCGGATGACGACTTAGGGCGTCCACGTGCGCCATGTTTTTCCCAGGGCGATGCTCGACAGAATATCGAAACTCCTCCAGCAACAAAATCCAACGTGCGACTCGTACGCAAAGATTCTTCTTGCTCATAGTAAGAGCGAATGCTCGGCAGTCGGTTACGATTGTGAAAGGGATCTCGAGCAGATACACGCAAAATTTTGAGAGTGTCTTTATAACAGCTAAGACCTCCAACTCGTAACTGGGATATTTTTCCTCGGCAGCAGTGGTTTTACCACTTGCATAGTAGACTGGATGCCACTTTTGATCTTCGGGACATTGCTGCAGTAGAATGGCTCCATAGCCCCATTTCGATGCATCCGTATGAAGTTCCGTTTTTGCCTCATGTCGATATAAAGTCAATACAGGTTTTTCACACAACAACGTCTTTAATTGTACAAACGCATTACGTTCCGCTTCTCCGAAATGAAATTCTACGTTAGCTCGCAATAAATTAGTTAACGGACGAGCAATGCTCGCATAGTTTTGGACAAATTTACGGAAGTAACTGGTCAATCCGATAAATCTTTGTAACTGAATTACGCTTGTCGGTTCAGAAAAACATTTTACTGCCTCGGTTTTACGATCAGAAGGTTGGATATTACCGTTCACGATCACATGTCCCAAGAACTCGACTTCTGGTCGCAAAAACACACATTTTTTCCAATTTATTCGTAAACCCGCTTCACTAGCGACTTTAAATACACGCTCGAGTTTGCTTATTCCGCTGTCTACATCATTCGCGGGAATAATGAGGTCATCCATGTATACCAGAACTACACGTTCCCTAATAAGATTTTTGAATATTATATTTATATACTTTTGAAATATGGCCGGCGAGTTGCATAGGCCAAATGGTACGCGAAGAAACTCATACATTCCGTCTTGGACAATAAATGCCGTATATTTTCGACTAGACTCCTCTATCGACACATGGAAGAACCCATTTTCCAAATCAAGTGTACTAAATACCTTAGCACCCTGAAGCGCATCTATCTGATCCTCTATCAGAGGGAGAGGGTAACGGTCTTTTACTATCTTTTTGTTAATATTCCTGTAATCGACACAAATTCGAACAGATCCATCTTTTTTCTTTACGAGGACTATAGGACTTGCATATTCCGAAATGGATGGTTGCACTATGCCGTCTTTAATCCACTCGTCGATTTGCTCATTGACTAACTCTCTTTCAAACATCGACAAACGCCTCGCCCTCTGGTAGACAGGTTCATCGTCCTTAACTACAATTGACATTTTTAGATCAGACTCACATACTTGTTTAGGAACATAACTCGATACCAACTCCATTATTTTCTCTTTATGCTCAGGCTTCGCCAGCGTGGAAAAATCCAGCTAAGTATCGCTCATCGTCTGTATATTTAACACCATCGATATCTCTTCCGCTATCGGATTAACATGTATGTCGCCGCCTTTGATATTTAATTCCACCTGTCCGATAAAATCAGTTCCTAGTAACAGATCATGTAACGCTAAATTATCTGGAATTAAATGAACACACACAGTATAAACATGATTATCAACCTCTAGCATAGTCTTAACAAAGCCTAATGTTTTATTATCTCTAGCGCCGACTCCACGGAAAACAATAGAACTTTGGTTTAACGGAGGCAAACCTAATTCGTCGTACTTCGATTTGCTCAACAGGCTAATGTCACTACCAGTGTCTAAAAGAGCACATACCTTAGTACCGCCTAATTTAACCTTTTTAATACAAATCTGATTTACTGTTTGCGACTTTGCACAACCGCTTTTAGCAACTTCATTCTTCGCAGCTTTATTTCCGGCAGTCTCGTTCTTCTTCGGACATCTAGATACTATATGGCCTCGTTCCGCACATTTGAAGCACTTTACGCCTTCCGACTTTGATGGACACTCTGCTCCCACGTGAGAATGTTCCCCACAATTGAAACAGCGTTTTGACGGTTTCTTCTGGTCGCTTCCGTGCTGACTCCCTGTAGATTTCTGGTGACCCTCCGTCGTCTGTTGGTTAAAGTTGCGCTTTCCTTGTTTAGTCGAACCACTACTCGCTCCGTCACTTAACGAGATCTTCTCGAAGGCTTGCAATAACGTATCTATGTTGCCGAATGATTGCATGCATGATCACGCAAATGCACATCAGGTATTCCCTCGACAATGTACTCTAAGATGTCTTCATCTGGGACGGCTATCTTGTTGCCCAAAATTATTTTGTCGTGTACATTGTCACGTTCTGTCACGTTCTGTTGTTCGTCCGTTTTTTGGTCAATGCATTTAAGCAATTTACCAGGGATTTGGACAAGTCGTGTGAAGGATATTATTATTGTTATTGTTATTATTTTTGTTATTCGGGACCGAAAAGATATCTAAGTTTATAAATCTTATAACGAGGATCACTTTTATTTATTTGATTATAATGGGGATAATCGATGTCGAGATCGACAGGAATAGGTTTAAATGGAGGTGCGTTTTGTAGTTGTTGTAATCGCTGGAGGAGGGGAAGAGGATCTTGATTAGAAATTACTGCTTTTTTAATCTGGAACCTAATCCTTTTAATTTGAGTTCGTCTACCTCCCTTTTTCGTCATCTAACCCGAATCCTCGAAAATGAATTTTATAGCTCGCCACACTCTTCGTCAGCGCTCAAAAGCCAATCCGCCACACTCTGCTCGCCACACTCTTCGTCAGCGCTCAGATCGGCAGCGTAAAGGCCAAATTCACTTTCGGGAATTAATTATGATTTCCAAGGATCAACCCCGTAATCGCCACGCTTTCGGCAGCAATGGTATCTGCTCGCCACACTCTTCGTCAGCGCTCAGAACCAATTGCCACGCACTTTGTCAGCGACAACTGCGAGTCGAATCTTAGAAGTGATCGATTAAGAATTTTAACACGAGATGAGATTCCAGATTTCGAGCTTTTCCTTTATAAACTTATCTTACCTTTATTCTTAAAATTTAGTACAAGTTATGCGTGAGGCGCAGTCTTAAAATATAAAAGTACAGGGACTAAATCCCAAGATTGAGTTTAAGGAATTGAGTGAGATTTAGGAAAATGATTTAGATCTAAGACTATGTGGCTGAGCAATTGAATGCTAGAGCCGAAGGAATATGTGTAAGGAGCTGAAGTTCAGGATTATCTGGAAGGAGCCGAAGCTCGGAACTATGTGGAAGGAGCCGAAGCTCGGAACTATCTGGAAGGAGCCGAAGCTCGGAACTATCTGCTTTCCGCGGCGTTTTTCCGCCCTATTTATACCCGAAAAAGACCGGAATCTCCCGCGCGAGATTCCCGCCATTTCCATCGCGTCTTAAGGGGGGAGGTTTTCTAGAAGCTTCTAGAACATTCTAGAAGCGTAGTTTTGGGCCCCATCTGGCCCCCAGCCCTCCAAGGGTCGTCCGATAAGATAAACATTTACAGGAAACTGAGCGTTCGCTCGGAATTCCGAGCCTAGTGTGCGTCGTTTAAGCGTTCAAAACTTCTAACGTGCGTCGTCGAAAATGTAAAATTTCCGTACGTAACAACATACTCGTGAATGGATTCGGATTGCTTCCATTTCCGCTCCTCGAATTTCTTGCGTAATGTCACTTTACTCTGGTGGCACTGGAACATTTTTCTTAACTCTTTCAAAAGTTCATCGAAGCTGAATCTAATGTGCTCTGGTTTAGAATGAAACCACTCGCTGGCTCTTCCTTCAAGTCGCATTCCTACCAAGATCTTCGCCATGCTGTCATCTAGGCAATACGCCTCCCTCAATAGTTTTGCTTGTCCTTCCCATGTCTCAAAGTCTCTGGGTGCACCATCGAAAGTGTTGAGCAATTCTGCAATACTCCCTACGTTGACCCTCTGCGTATTCACAGCCTCTCGCGTGTGATTATTCGCCGTCGTGAACTGGTTACCGACCGTCGATCCTTGTACCGACATGTCAGCGTTTCTCTCTATATGAGCGCCCTCTTGAAAGCTCGACACTCCGCCGAAACCGAACTCTGCCAATGCTATTACGTACCTGGGCCTGTCGTAGTAACTCGATCTCTCTCTTAGCTAATGCCAACTCTCTTGCGATGAGCTCTTTCTCTCTTCGGTATAGCTCAGCCTCTTTCTGAGCTGCACTCGCGGTCGTAAAGCTCGTCGCTTTGTCACTCGCTACATTCACGACTTCTCCCGTCGCGTTATTTACGATTTCTGGCTGCCCACGGCCGCCCTGGGCATCGGTCTCTTCTCGCGACGTCATTACCGTTTTTTCAGTAACACCTGCCCTTCGCAGACGAATCAGCAGCTCTGCCTTCGTTCCTGTCACAGCCAAGTTTTTCTCTTTTAGCAGGGTCTTGAGCTCCGTAACGTTGCACTCGTCCAACGGTTTCATTTCCTCGACACGACGACTCTCGTCGATATCCGAGATGTCCACCTAACCTTTCTCGGATCGTTCCTGTTGCTTGCTGTAATCCCGGACGAGCCCCCAAATGTAGGATTGATATCTCCGAGTATGTTAGATGGAACACCGAACAGCACACGAATAGTTCACAAAAGGATATATGTTCTTTAATAGTAATAATACAAGTCTCTTGGTCGTTACAACACTCTCGCATGCTTACACGTCTCTGACTCGACTCGCTCTGCTCGACTATTACACACACACTCACACACAGCGACTGTCGCATCTCAAGCGACCAATCATATGCACTCGGCGACTGTCGCATCTCAAGCGACCAATCACGCACGCTCACTCTCTCGTCTCTCTTCGATCGCGCAAGCACAGTCTCTCTCTTTCGTCGACCGATCTGCCAACTCCACAATATCATAGTTCATCATTAGTTAATAATGCAACATAGTTGCATTATTAAACAAATATAATACGATTTTAATAAATATTTTTTTATTCTCTTTCACTAACTTATTATTATGTTTTTGCTTATGGACCGTGCGGCCTCAGGTGTCATCAACTTTCTTTGATCACTCTCTCGCTCGTAACAAGCGCAAACATTTTAGCATTTTGTTTTCGAGTAAGTTAGCCATTCGGAATTTAAATAAAAATCCGAATCGTAAAGAGTTACTATCAAAATTAAAAAAAAAAAATTCGTAAATTTTTTACTTTTCTTTAAAATTCTATAACTTTTTAACTATTAATTTTAAAAGATGAGTCTATAGGACCTTTTTTGTCAGCCACATGGAGTCCTATCCACAGAATTTTATCTCATTTCAATCCGACCATTTTTTATTTTCAACTCCCTTCAACCTTTAACTTTAAAAATTAACTTCCAAACGAAGAGGGCTAGAGGGATGAGTCCAACGGCATTGGGTCTGGCTTTATGAGGGCTACCATTCGTTCTCAGGTGCCAATCCTCCCCAACCGCTCCCTAGCTTGTAACAAGCTCAAGCGTTGAATATTGCATACTGGAGTGAAGTAACCGCCCTAGACGTAAACTAAAATTCGATTTATGACAAACTAAGTATAAATTAAGTCTTATTTAAAATTCGAAATTTTTAAACTTTTTTTTTTTAAGGAGTGAGAGATGGGGGGTTGGCACCAACCCCTATGCAACTCCCATTGCGAAACCTACAATCCGTCCTCAGACACCAACCACCGTCTATCACTCCTTTCTCTTTTTTCCTTGGAAAACTGTTTTTACCTCTTTCCATCCCTATACAGGCCACAGGTGGTTACTGATCAACCCCGGACCTGTGTCAAAATCCGAATAGTGATAAACTAAGTATGAATTAAGCCTTAATTAAAATTCGAAATTTTTAACCCTTTCTTTAAAAAACTGTCAGTTGACGTAGTTCTACGTTGTTGCTTGCGGCACAGTTGTTACTGTGCCAACAACGTAGAACTACGTCAACTGACAGTTGACGTAGCTCTACGTCTAGTTTCCTTCGCTGAATACTTTAACATGAAATAGTACTATATGGTTATCGATATCTGCGTATGCGCATTGCGGACGATTAGGCTTCACTACCTTTCTCTCTCGCACAATTAACGTTTCTCTCTCGCACGATGTCGGATACAGACTCGATGTTCAATGCCTCTTCCATATATGTTCTATTCTAATAGACGTAGTTCTACGTGTTGATTGCGGCACAGTTGTTACTGTGCCTGTTTATTTTTTATTTGTTTGTTTGTTTTTGGGTTTGTTTAGTTGGTTTGTTATTTTTTTTTTGCGTTGGAGGGGAAAATCTTTGTTTCGCCCCTCTAAAAGTGATAATCTTCTAATTCTTGCCAAGGCAATTACCTTCCGATTTTCTCTTTTAGAAGGACAAGACATCCTGGAGCCCGTACTCCTGAATGTGTGGGATTCAATGGAGGTACATCGCATAAGATACTACCATCCATCGCCTACCCACTAAAAACCCCTCCATTTTTTTATTCTTATTTCTTTTTATTTTTTTTATATTTTTTAATTTATTTATCTTTTTTCTAATTTTAAAAAACTAATTTAATTTTCTTTCTTTTTTAAAGTTATTTTATTTTTAAATTTATATAATTAATTATGTTTATTTACCTTTATTTTTCAATTCCAATCCTTACGATCTACCATCCTTGTCTTTGCCTTTTTTTTAATATTACCTTTAATTTCCATTTTTGTCTTTTCTTCTTCAGTATTTATAAATGTACCATCTTTCCTTCCTATTTTGTTGTATTCGAAGCTACAGTTTTATCATTATAATCAGTTATTATCATTATTGGTTTGTGATATGAGAAATAACTGATATATCTTTTGCATTGTAAATTTTCCATGTGTCTTGTGAACACCATATCAATACATGATCCACCCAGTGTTGTTGATGATTTTTCAGATGTTAGATGCATTCCCAACTCATTTGTCATAAACTCTATAAACTTTTCGTTTTCATGCTTGATTATATCCAAGTTAAAGTCTCCGGATAGTATAATGGGTATATCTTTATTTCTTTCATTTTCCATTAAAGTTTCTTTTTTATCTTCGTTTATCCTGTATCTATGTAATTTATAATGTATAAAATTTTTTATATTCTCTATGGAGGTGTTTGGAGGTGTTTGGAGGTGTTGGGAGTATACAATATGTATACTCCCAACATTAAACATTTCTTTTTGCCAAATATGGCTTCAATTGCGCATATATCACCATATTTGTCTACATCTTCTAATTGTTTTTCATATTCATCTCTAATTCTTTTTAGCATATAAGATGTCGCTTTTGTACTCGCTCCATTCCTCTCGTATATGCAAACACCTCCTGCTCTCACATCTTTTCGTTTGTACTGTGTTATCTTTTTATATCCTTCGATATTCACTTCCTCTTCTTCATTCAGCCACGTTTTATTCAAAAATAACAAGTCGATATTTTGTACTATATATTATCTGATTCCAAGTCTTCTTGATGTGCTCTCAGGCTTTGTACATTATAACATATTAACGAATTGTTTGCTTTTAAAAGAAATTACTTAGCTTCTTCGCAAACAGTTCTTAATTTATATTTCCGCAAACGTTGCATTTCGTTTTTTAAATCAATTATTTTTGGTGAATTGGTACCATTACTGTGATAGAATTTATAATCATTTTTTTCGTTAGTTAAAAATAAGCCCTCAATAGATGTTACTCTCGAAAGCGCAACATAAACTAGCTGTTGATCCTGACTCTTATGATAGTTAAAAACAATTTCGTTGTACGTTCCTCCCTGTGACTTGTGGATAGTCAAGGCACTAGCCGGTGACAACGGAAATTGAATTCGTTTACATTTGATTTTAGACGTAATAGTGATGGTTGCATGTCTTTTTGAAATTGGAGTCCACGTTTTTAACAAAACTCCTACTCTGCTTTCTATCAATGATTTGGATTTGCATCTTAATTTTGCACCAATTTCTTTTTTATTGAAATCCAGCCACAGTCTCTTTAAGATTAATTCGTCTTCCTCCTCGTATTCCAAATATTTCATTTCTCCTACTGCGCCATTTACTATCCCATCTTCTACGTCTATGTTACAGTATATTATTATACAGTATATTACACTTATTATTTCTTTGATTTTTTGATTGATTTATTTATTGTTTGATTTATTTATTGATTCATTGATTGATTTATTTATTGATTTATTTATATATTGTTTTATTGATTTATTGAATTATTGATTGATTTATTTATTGATATATTTATTTATTGTTTTTTTAATTTTTTGATTTATTTATTTATTGTTTGATTTATTTATTGATTCATTGATTGATTGATTTATTGATTTATTGATTTATTGTTTTATTAATTTATTAATTTATTGATTGATTGATTGATTGATTGATTGATTGATTTATTTATTTATTGTTTGATTTATTTATTGATTCATTGATTGATTGATTGATTAATTTATTGTTTTATTGATTTATTGAATTATTGAATTATTGATTGATTGATTGATTGATTGATTGATTGATTGATTGACTGATTGATTTATTGAATTATTGATTGATTGATTAATTGGTTGATTGGTTTTCATCCATTCACCCATTCATCCATTCATCCATTCATCCATTCATTCATTTATTTATTTATTAAATCCATTCATCCATTCACCCATTTATCCATTCACCATTCATCCATTCATCCATTCATTCATTCATTCATTTATTTAATAAATCCATTCATCCATTCATTTATTCATTTATTTATTTATTAAATTGCAAAAACATTTAGCTTACATCGAGAGCTTTCAAAAGCTATATAATAAAGTATATTTTCCTTTAATACTTTTCGAGAAGGTTTAAAAAATATTGATTGATTGATTAATTGGTTGATTGGTTGGTTGGTTGGTTGGTTGGTTGGTTGGTTGGTTGATTAATTGGTTAGTTTACTTTTTATTTATTTATTTATTTGTTTATTATTTATTTATTTATTTATTTATTTATTTATTTATTATTTATTAATTAATTAATTTATTTATTTATCTATCTATTTTTTAAATTGAAGAATCATGTAGCTTACATCCAGAACTTTTTAAAACTATATAATAAAGTATATTTTTCTTTATGCACTCTTAAACTATTTGACCGAATTTTTACCAAAAGTATATAAAGTAGGGGTAGAAGTCATTTTAAGAAAAACGACTCCCGGGCAAAGGCTGTTCATTCATTCATTCATTCATCCATTCATTCATTTATTTATTTATTAAATCCATTCGTCCATTCACCCATTCATCCATTCATCCATTCATTCATTCATTCATTCATCCATTCATTCATTCATTCATTCATTTATTAAATCCATTCATCCATTCACCCATTCATCCATTCATCCATTCATCCATTCACCCATTCCATTCATTCATTCATTCATTTATTTATTTATTAAATCCATTCATCCATTCACCCATTCATCCATACATCCATTCATTCACTCATTCATTCATCCATTCATCCATTCATTCATTCATTTATTTATTTATTAAATCCATTCATTCATTCACCCATTCATCCATTCATCCATTCATTCACTCATTCATTCATCCATTCATCCATTTATTCATTCATTTATTTATTTATTAAATCCATTCATTTATTCACCCATTTATCCATTCATCCATTCATCCATTCATTCATTCATTAATTTATTTATTAAATCCATTCATCAATTCACCCATTCATCCATTCACCCATTCATCCATTCATCCATTCATCCATCCATTCATTCATTCATTTATTTATTTATTAAATCCATTCACCCATTCATCCATTCATCCATTCATCCATTCATCCATTTATCCATTCATCCATTCATTCATTCATTCATTCATCCATTCATTCATTCATTCATTCATTCATTTATTAAATCCATTCATCCATTCACCCATTCATCCATTCATCCATTCATCCATTCACCCATTCCATTCATTCATTCATTCATTTATTTATTTATTAAATCCATTCATCCATTCATCCATTTATCCATTCACCATTCATCCATTCATCCATTCATCCATTCATCCATTCATCCATTCATTCATTTATTTATTAAATCCATTCATCCATTCATTTATTCATTTATTTATTTATTAAATTGCAAAAACATTTAGCTTACATCGAGAGCTTTCAAAAACTATATAATAAAATATATTTTCCTTTAATACTTTTCAAGAAGGTTTAAAAAAAATCGGTATCGAAAAATTAACCCTGAAAACATTTAGCTTACATCAAAAGCTTTCCAAAACTATATAATAAAGTATATTTTTCTTTAATACTTTTCGAGAAAAAGAAAACGTTGCATGAAAACGTTGCAAGAAAACGTTGCAAGAAAACGTTGCAATCGTGCCCCCCAAATTTCCCCATACCCCCCGAGAAAGACGTAGTTCTACGTCAAAAAGGAGTAAGGGGTAAGAAGTAAGGGATAAGGAGTAAGATGTAAAGGGAAGGGATTTGTATTAATCCCTGTGGAACCATCTTCGCGAGAACTACAATCCGTACCCTCAGACATCAACCACTGCCCACTACTCCTTCCTCTTCTTACGTTAGAAAACTGTTTTTACCCCTTTGAACCTTTTATAGACCACATAGGGGTTGCTGTTCAACTCCGGAATTGTACCAAAATACGAGTCATGCCACCCGACGTACATACAAATCTGATAATAACTCATAATCGAAAATTTGAATGCAGTAAACTTTGCCGCATAACACGGCTCTCACTTACTAGAACTTTAGATTATAAGAGTATAATCTAGAGCTCTATCACTTACTCGTGACGAGTGCCATCTAGCGGCACGGTAGGCCATACCGACAACACTTTTTAAGATTTTGCGAAGAAGAAGACGACGACGACGACGACGACGTATCTGAATGACATAAATTGGGCAGAAAAATAGAGCATATATGCATATCTATGCGTCAAGTGCATATCTGTGCATCAATGTTGTATCATTATAATCAGAAAAATCTATTTTCTTCTCCAGTATTTAAATCTTTCGATAATATTGACTTATTAAAAGAATTCAGTGATTTATTTCTGGAGAAGCGTTCTCCTTCCTGTAAAAGATACGCTGTAACGCTGTAGCGTCTCACTTAAAATTAAAATAATTAAATAATAATATTATTATATATATTATATTATGAAAGGAGGATATGAAAGGAGGATGTATCGCTTCCTGTATCTTGTAAATCGCTTACGAAAGGATGTATCTCTCTTGTATCTTGTTAAAAAATAATCTTGTTAATAAATTATTATATACTTGGCGTGAAACGCTACCGCGTCTCTTGATGCATTACCATGCATTACCGTGTTTTACGGATAAGTATTATATGTATTATCATGCATTACCGACGCTTTGGACATATCACGGAACAGAACCAAAAGATCGTGCACATAGCACGGAACAGAATCAATAGAGCGTGCACATAACGCGTTACCCATCAGAAATTTTCGTGGACATGGCTACGTAGTTCAATGTGCACGTTTTGTGTACATACCCAGATAGTCAAATGCAGAGAGTTTGCTGCCATGTTGCCAACAAGCAGCTTGTCGTTAAGGATGTATCACCTATACCTTCCCAGCCAAAAGTACAGTAATCTGAGAAATCCAATTATATCGGTTGTATGCATACTTTAACGCCTTACTACTATTTAATATCATAACAAGGACATTAATGTTACTGATTTAAGTGATTTTAACCAGTTTTTATGATTATTAACAGCGTATTTGTAAATATTCTTAAGGAGTATGTCCGTTCAGTCAAAATAAAGGGATCAAGCTGAAATTTACAGAGATTGTGCACTTATATGTCCTAAAAACCTGTGTTAAATTTCAGATCGATTGTCTGACTCGTTTAAAAGATATTAATTTTTTTAATTTAAATTTTTAATTAAATATAAGGGATGGTTATGAAATTTGCTATATTGTCATCATCAATTTCAGTCGTATCATGCATATCACGTGTAGCCTCCCGGTATTTAATATCTTTCAATCGTTGGTTAATGGATTTGTTAATAACGTGCGCAGGGTAAGAGAGAGAGAGAGAGAGAGAGAGAGAGAGAGAGAGAGAGAGAGAGAGAGAGAGAGGAGAGAGAGAGGAGAGGAGAGGGAGAGGGAGAGGGAGAGGGAGAGGGAGAGGAGAGGGAGAGGGAGAGGGAGAGGGAGAGGGAGAGGGAGAGGAGAGGGAGAGGGAGAGGAGAGGGAGAGGGAGAGGGAGAGGGAGAGGGAGAGGGAGAGGGAGAGGGAGAGGGAGAGGGGAGGAGGGAGAGGGAGAGGGAGAGGGAGAGGGAGAGGGAGAGGAGAGGGAGAGGGAGAGGGAGAGGGAGAGGGAGAGGGGAGGGAGAGGGAGAGGAGAGGGAGAGGGAGAGGAGAGAGAGAGGGAGAGGGAGAGGGAGAGGAGAGGGAGAGGGAGAGGGAGAGAGAGGGAGAGGGAGAGGAGAGGGAGAGGGAGAGGGAGAGGGAGAGGGAGAGGGAGAGAGAGGGAGAAGAGAGGAGAGGGAGAGGGAGAGGGAGAGAGAGAGAGAGAGGAGAAGGGAGAGGAGAGAGAGGCGAGGAGAGGAGAGGAGAGAGGAGAGGGAGAGGGAGAGGAGAGAGGGAGAGGGAGAGAGGAGAGGAGAGAGGGAGAGGGAGAGGAGAGGGAGAGGGAGAGGGAGAGGGAGAGGAGAGAGGGAGAGAGAGGAGAGGTAGAGAGAGAGAGAGAGAGTTGTTCCTGAGAATTTCTTTGACAATTTCGATATTTGTCGTGTGAAAATGTCATACAGTAAGACTGCACGGCCAACGATCGAGGCCCGTAATTACATTCTTTTTCTAGTTTTCAGGGTGGTTCGAAAAGTAATTGATGTAACGGCCAGAAAAAGTTGGTTTTTGATACCAATTTGTAATTAGTGTGTTACTATTTCTGATGACAGTTGTGTCTAAAAAGTTTATCTCTTTATTGTTCTCGATTTCGCAAGTGAATTTCAACCGTAGATAATAGCTATTGAACGCATTAAGTACCTCATCGATATTTATTCTTGGGCTTATCGCGAATACATCATCTATGTATCGAAGAAATGTAGAGATCTTAAATTTTAAGGTACTAAAGCAAAATGTCTCTAAGTCATCCATAATTATGTCTGCAAGTATGGAAGAGAGTGGAGAACCTATAGGACTACCGAAGATCTGTTCGTAAATCTGTCCGTTAAACTTGAAGCTAGTAGAACTCAAGATTAATTCCACGGCATTTAAAAATTGCGGTAGGCTAAATGTAGTGCATTGCGAAATGTAACTTCATCTCTTTTTTATTCCTTTAATACTAATTCTTTTGGAATATGGATAAACAACGCCGTGACATCCAGCGAGACTAACAATTCATCCGATAAAATTCTTAAGTTTTGAATTTTTTTAACGAATAACCAACTATTTTTTATAAATGAGCCGGGTTTAGGGACAGACTTATGTAAAATCTCATAAAGAAAGTATGCTATATTATATGTATGAAGGTCTACCAAGTGTGTCGAGACAATAATGCGTAGTGGAAAGCCCTTTTTATGTACCTTTGGTAGTCCATAACATCTCGGGAGATTCCCATTCGTGCAACGCAAACATTTATAAATGCGATCATCAACAATTCTAAGGTTGAGCCACGATAACTTGTTTGACCCTCCGAGGCCATTCCTCCTTTTTTAATACGCCCCGGTCACACTAGGTGGTCGCCACCCAGACGGATTCAAAGTATTATAAATCCAATTAATGTGTACGTAAAAATTCATGAAACATCTTAAGGCCGCAAAAAAACTTAAGCATCAAGCACACAAAAAACTTAAGCAGTAAGACATAAGCAGTAAGGAAATCAACAGTTTGGACTCGCTATCGCTTACGTTATTATGTCTTAAGTTCTTGATTGTGATTGGCTGATTTGCTTACTGCTTAAGTTTTTTTGTGTGCTACGGCCTTTAAGGGTGTTGTTAAAAAATATGTATGGTGCAGAACCCGAAATGTGCTCGATGAACGAAAATGTTGTAATTTTTGGTCGCGATAAGAAATATACACCGAAGTCACACCTGGGTGGTCATCACCCATAATAATTTTTAAATGTTTACCAAACATAACCAACATGGCTTAAAGCTTTTCTACTGCACTAATCTTCGAGAGAAGGACTCAAACTAGGGATCTTGGGTGTAGGGACATTTGATTATAAAACCTATTTTAAAAATATCGGGCCCTGAATTTTGTCTGGGTAGCCGCCACCCAGTGTGGCCTCAAAGGGTTAATTTATTTGATTTAAGTCATCTGGAAGGTTTCTATTTCTCATAATCTCTTCATTTTTTAAAACATACAAAGAAGTAATGTTTCTGGATTCTATCTGCTTGCTGATCGACAACCGTTATTTATGGTTTGCGTTTGTTTCTTATCTTATAGGTAATTCTATTATATTCCTACGAAAGAAAGAAATCGTGGAATTTACAGGACGTAACAATAATTTAATTAAATTTTTTACTGTAAATCTCTCTCTCTCGATTTTATTTTTTTGTGAAAAAACATTTGTAATAAATAGTATAATTTAATTTCAGTGGCATGCACATGATAATCTTACTCTGGTTGCTTGTTGGAATCCAACAAATGGACTTATAGTTTCTGGTGGCGAAGACTGTAAGTATAAGGTATGTAGCTCATTATTTTTATATTATTGGGGTATACGACGCCCTTCACGGAATGAGGAAGGTTCCAGGTTCGAATCCTGGCTGAGGTAATATTTTTCGCAATAAATTCTTTATAGTTTAAAAAAAAAATAATTATATCGCGTCGATTTAATTCCGGGGAGGGAAGGGTATTAATGTTCCAACGATAGCTGTGTTTCAAGTCCGACAAATAATCGGCGCGCAGTTTATCAAGTTAGAATAGATGTATACCCGGGAAAAAAAGATTATATATAATTATATATAAATATATATGATTATATATAATGCAATTATATACGAATTTTGTCTCTATATGATCATATATAATTATATATAACCATATATGAACATATATAATGAGATTATATATATGTAAATAGATATAATCATATATGACCATATATAGTCAATATATATTGAAAAAGAACTGTTAACTTCGATAATAAAGCATTGATAAATTAAGATTTATATTTTTTCAAAAGCTATAGAATCAAAAGTGAAATGATTTATTCCATATATTATAACTTTGGCACTGCTTGACGTGAGACATTTTTATACCGCTGTCTGTCAAATTTTAAATACGAGAAACGAATCCTATCGAATGCCATCTATTGGATAATCCGAATTTAAAGTTTATGTTAGGGCCGCGTATATGTTGGTAACGCGTGGGCCTTGATTTAGGGTATGTCTGCCGCGGCGCTGCTACCGAGCGCGTTCGAGACCAGCGTAGGGAGGGATTCTTCCTTAGCTCTCTTACGCCGACCACCGCCGTGTGCAGTCGTGTTGTACGTAGCGATTATAGTTATATATTATAATAAAGTATTGGGGGGGGGAGCTGAAAGCAGAGCCCACTTCCTACAAACCTAACAATTGGCGACGAGTCTGTGGAATTGGCTCCAGAAAACCTGATTCTCGTGCATCGGGCTTCGTACGCCACGTACTTAACCAGCGGGTCATCACGTGGCACGTATACACTAATCAGCGGGTCATCACGTGGCACGCTTACATCTCATACACGTAAGGCATATACGAACTGCGGCAAACTATCTTTGGAGGATGACTTCAAGCAGTGGTCACTCTCAGGAATTAGATGTAAAGCCGGCAATCGCTATTCCGAATTCATTTACAATAGAAAATTTCAACTCGGAAGTTACAACATGGCGACGGTGGTTACAACGGCTACAAGGAGCATTTACGATTTTTCGGATCACGGGAAACGCTCGGGTGCCTTATTTGCTACACTACATGGGACTGAGCGCGTTCGATATACTGTGTGACCGATTAGATCCGGCAGATCCATTTTCACAAGCGTACGAGACATTAACGGCTAAGTTAGAAGAATTTTACGATCCAGCACCGTTAGAAATCGCCGAAAATTTTAAATTTCATTAACGGCGACAAGCAGAGGGCGAGTCCATACAACAATTTGCGGCGGCTTTGCACAAATTAAGTCTACATTGCAAGTTTGGAGATTATTTGAAGACAGCCTTGCGGAATCAATTAGTTTTTGGGCTTTCAACGAAGAAAACTCAGACAAGACTCCTGGAGAAAAAGGAGCTCACATACGAAGAAGCCTTGCAAATAGCCACCACGATGGAGCTATCGGAGCAAGGTGCCACATCACTACAAAATGGAGCATATGGACAAAATGGCGCTACAACAAGTTCGGCGGCCGGAGTGGAATATCTACAGGCGGGCAAGAAATCAGCGAAAAAATCAAAGGATAAATATAATGATGAAACTAATTCTAAAAAGAAACTAGCAATTACTAATTCTAAGCAAAAGCGTTCTAACTCGAGTAAAGTAAATAATACGGTAAAGTGTTTCAGGTGTGGTAAAGGACATTATGCGTCCCAATGTACTTTAAGTCGCGATACGATCACACGCTGCTCTGGCTGTGGAGGATCCGGACACCTTGTCAAAGTATGTTTTAAAAAGAAGGAAACTGCCAACTATTTGGACGAAATATTAGAATTAGAGCATACGGACCAAAGAGATAAGTTTTTTTGCACACTCTCGGTCAATAAAAAAAAATTCGCTTTGAAGTTGATAGTGGCTCCGCGGTCACGATAATGAATCGGGAGCAGGTTCGTGCCTTATTCCCGAGTTCGATCGTCCATAAAACAAACTTGAATTTAGTTGCATATTGTAAAACAATAGTTAAAGTTTTAGGATATATAGAGGTTTATGTACAATGTGGACAAATGCGAAAAAAATTAAACATTTACTTGACAGAATTAGAGAAAGAACCCTTATTAGGTAGGGAATGGATTAGACAGTTGAATTGTCAGAGTGGTTTATGTACAATGTGGACAAATGCGAAAAAAATTAAACATTTACTTGACAGAATTAGAGAAAGAACCCTTATTAGGTAGGGAATGGATTAGACAGTTGAATTGTCAGAGTGGTGTGCCAGATTTCCTTGGATGTAATTCATTAGATAATATTAAAATGGATTCAAGTCGAGCATATACACAAGAGATTATAAGTCAGTTATAATCGATATTACGCGAATACGAGAAGTTAGGTGAGCCTACCTTGGCTAAGATTACGGGTATGCAAGCGAGACTTACGATGAAACCAAAGGTATCTCCGGTGTTTAGAAAAGCACGATCGGTCCCGTTTAAATTAATCCCGTTATTGGATAAGGAATTAGACGACTTAGTTCAAGCGGGAATTCTTACAAAAGTAGAAAACTCGGAATGGGCTACACCCATCGTCCCGGTTTTGAAAGCAAACGGTACTATTCGAATTTGTGGAGATTACAAATCCACAATAAATCCAGTGCTAATAGTCGATGACCATCCGCTACCCACCACAGATGAACTTTTCGCTAAATTATCAGGCGGCACTAAATTCACTAAAATTGATTTACGCCAAGCATATTTACAATTAGAAATACACCCGGAAGACGCTAAATTGCTTACTTTAAACACTCATAGGGGACTCTACAGAGTAAATAGACTAATGTACGGAATCGCGTCAGCCGATATACCAAAGAACTTTGGAGCAAATATTGCAGGGTATTCCGGGCGTGTGTACTTTTCTCGATGATATAGTGATCACAGCGAATACGGATGCGGAGCATCTACGTAGATTACGCATGGTATTAGATAGATTGCGTAGGTATAACATATGAATTAATTTAGAGAAATCTCAGTTTTTCACACATGAAGTACAGTATTGCGGTTACGTGTTACGCGCAGATGGAATACATAAACAACCTTCCAAAATGGAGGCGATCAGTAAGATACAACGTCCCCGAAACACCTCCGACGTACGTACCTTCGTTGGAATGATTAATTATTACGGCAGATTTATACGAGATTTAAGTTCAATTTTGCAATCAAGTATTACATAAGAATACCCGTTTTGTGTGGACAGGGAAGCAGGAGACAGCTTTTAAAAAGGCGAAAAAAGCATTTACGAGTAATCAAGTATTAGTTCATTTCGATCCGAAATTACCTATTGTCCTCGCGACGGATGCAAGCCCATACGGAGTAGGGGCAGTACTCTCATATGCATACCCGGATGGGACAAAAAGGGTGATCCAATACGCGTCTCAGACTCTATCAGAAACTCAACAAAAATACGCACAGATAGATAAAGAGGCATACAGTATAATATTTGGTATTAAAAAGTTTTACCAATACCTTTACGGTAATAAATTTACTTTAGTCACGGATCATCGGCCATTAGTACATATCTTTTCAACACACAAAAGCTTACCGGTTTACAGCGCAATGAGAATGCAACATTACGCGATTTTCTTGCAGGGGTTCAATTACACGATTCGATATAGAAAATCAGTAAGTCATGCGAATGCTGACTGTTTGTCAAGATTACCCGTGAGAGAAGGCGCTAAAAACATGGACGTAGTCGATGCTTTTGAGTTAAGCATGTTAGAAACCCTACCGGTTGATGCTAAAAGCATAGCATTGCATACAAAGAAAGATAGGGAGTTACAAAAACTCCTACATGCGTTGCAGTCTGGTTCTCTGGCACATAACACTGACAGATTCAATTTAGAGCAATCGGAATTTACGTTGCAAAGTGGTATTATCTTGCGAGGCCATCGAGTGGTCATACCAAAAGCTTTGCGTGTTAGAGTACTAGAAGAACTACACACTGGCCATTTTAGTATTAACAAAATGAAAGGAATCGCGAGAAGTTATTGTTGGTGGTCCGGAATTGACAATGATATTAAGACGTTAGTTGAGAATTGTCAAGCTTGTAATACTTTTAAAAACAATCCACAAAAAGTGGAACAGCATATTTGGGAGCCATCAGCTACACCTATGCATCGAGTTCATGCCGACTTTGCGGGTCCCTTCTTAGAACGTTGGTTTTTTATTGTAGTTGATGCATATTCAAAATGGCCAGAAATGCGAATAGTAAAAAATCTCGCTGCGAAAACAGTCATAGAGGAATGTCGAGAAATCTTTGCGAAATATGGCGTTTCGCAACTTTTTGTAACCGATAATGGCAGAACATTTACATCTACGGAATTTAAAGCGTTTTTAGAACAAAATGGAGTAAAATTTAAATATACTGCACCTTATAATCCGGCAACTAATGGCCAAGCGGAACGCTTTGTCCAAACTCTGAAAAATGCATTACGACGCATGGACGCGAATGCGACAAATGTACATGAGAAACTATGTAAAATGTTGTTACAGTATAGTATCGCGCCTCACGCGACAACTAAGAAATCCCCAGCGGAATTATTCATAGGTAAGAAATTGCGTACAAGATTAGACTCATTATTTCCGTAACATAAGGAAGACGAGGCTTATGCCCCATATCAATGCGATAGTAAGAGTTTTAGAATAGGCGAGCGAGTATCATGTAGGAACTATGCAGATCGCGATAAATGGAGGTTTGGTAGGATTAAGAACCGTTGCGGAAAACTTCATTATTTAATTACTCTTGATGACGGACGAACCTGGCGTAGGCACGTCAACCAAATGCGTTCAATTGGTCAGGCAACCCCGAACCAAGATGTAAATTTAGATTACGGTCCGGTAGAAGATTTAATCGATCAACCCGATTCGAATGTATCAGAAAAGGAACTTAATAATTCGGAACATCCGGAAGAACCATCTCAGGAGACTCTACAACACCCTCCGTATCGGTTACAGCCACAGTAAACAGAGATAGCTCCACAGGAGTCGGCTATTCAACAAAAGAATATAAGCCGACAAGAAACTGTTCGGAAACCGCGAAAGCCAGTAACGAGTCCCGTGCGCAAATCAAACAGGATTGCAGCAAAAGCAAAACCATTGTAGGACTGCGTAACTAGAGACTGATATTATAATACATATAAGCGAATCGACTCGGTTAAGAAAGGAAGGTATTAGGGCCGCGTATATGTTGGTAACGCGCGGGCCTTCCCTTACGAAAAAGTAGTACTAGCAATCAGTACTCAGTACTGAGTGATCAGTACTCGTAGTATTGAGAGTATTAGTATGTTAATACTCATGAATACTGCAGAATGGTCAGTACTGTGTCTGTCAGTGCTTACAGTACTGGCAGTACTACAAGCAATAATACTCATTAGTACCTCAAAGTATTGAAGTGGTCAGTACTTTATCAGATTAATATTCGGAGTACTATCATGATAGTACTGCCAGTACTGTAAGAAACTAATAGGCACAGTACTGACCATTCTGTAATATTCATGAGTATTAACATACTAATACTGTCAATACTACGAGTACTGATCACTCAGTACTGAGTACTGATTGCTAGTACTACTTTTTCGTAACGGATCTTGGAAATACTAAATTAATAAAATACTAAATTAACACACTAAACTATCAATATGACGTTATTTTGATATCATCTTGACTTTTTGTTCTACTTGGATAGTACTGCGTAAGTAGGGGAGAGTGGGCTCCCTTGAGCCACGGGGTCCAATGTGACAGTGCGAGTTTTCTGTATTAACGTTCTGCAAAATAGTGACGGTGAGTATGAAAACTTTCGTTTTCAAAACATATAACTTCCATCAAAAAATTATGCCGAAATAAGCATATATACTTTAGTTAAAGGCAGATATGTAATTGGAGCCTTGCAAAGTAAATTTTTACTTGCCATAACTTTTTGATATGTATGGATTTCTAGGGATTCTACAGTTAAAAAAAATTCATAAGACGTTCGTCGGGATCTAGGTTCAATACCAACGTGCGCACAAAAACGTTTAATTGTTCTGTATTTGAAATATTTACGATAAATAATATCGATGTTCAGTGGGGTCCAATGTGACGCAGGTTGATGGGGTCCTCTGTGCCACGCTTACATAACTATCTAACCTACCTGTGACAGCGCGAGTTTCCGTAGTGTGTTTCGATCGCGGAATAGTAAATGTTAGTGCCTAAATTAGTCCATAAAATGAAATAATTTCCATTGATAATCATATCCACACTTTCATTTTCTCTTTTTTTCACCCTTTAGTTACAGATCACATTTAATCGAGTCGCTGTGAGGCAATATTCGTTGATCTCTGCTAGGTTACGACAAAAAGTGAGGTTATAGGACTTTGTTTTCAGTTTTCAATTTCTTAGGTCATCTGATGAAACAGTATTAAAACCAGTACTACTTTTTCATAAGGGACCTTGTGACACGTAGAAGAGATCTGTTTAAATCCTGTTTATTACAAATCTTTGGTCAATTGAAAAACCAAGACTGTGCTAGAGAACAAATTTATCAATATTCGTGTCATATTTGTTTCATCAGATGACCTAAGAAATTGAAAACTGAAAACAAAGTCCTATAACCTCACTTTTGGTCGTAACCTAGCAGAGATCAACGAATATTGCCTCACAGCGACTCGATTAAATGTGATCTGTAACTAAAGGGTGAAAAAAAGAGAAAATGAAAGTGTGGATATGATTATCGATGGAAATTATTTCATTTTATAGGAAAATTTAGGCACTAACATTTACTATTCCGCGATCGAAACACACTACGGAAACTCGCGCTGTCACAGGTAGGTTAGATAGTTCTGTAAGCGTGGCACAGAGGACCCCATCAACCTGCGTCACATTGGACCCCACTGAACATCGATATTATTTATCGTAAATATTTCAAATACAGAACAATTAAACGTTTTTGTGCGCACGTTGGTATTGAACCTAGATCCCGACGAACGTCTTATGAATTTTTGTTAACTGTAGAATCCCTAGAAATTTATACATATCAAAAAGTTATGGCAAGTAAAAATTTACTTTGCAAGGCTCCAATTACATATCTGCCTTTAACTAAAGTATATATGCTTATTTCGGCATAATTTTTTGATGGAAGTTATATGTTTTGAAAACGAAAGTTTTCATACCCACCGTCACTATTTTGCAGAACGTTAATACAGAAAACTCGCACTGTCACATTGGACCCCGTGGCTCAAGGGAGCCCACTCTCCCCTACTTACGCAGTACTATCCAAGTAGAACAAAAAGTCAAGATGATATCAAAATAACGTCATATTGATAGTTTAGTGTGTTAATTTAGTATTTTATTAATTTAGTATTTCCAAGATACGTTACGAAAAAGTAGTACTAGCAATCAGTACTCAGTACTGAGTGATCAGTACTCGTAGTATTGACAGTATTAGTATGTTAATACTCATGAATATTGCAGAATGGTCAGTACTGTGCCTATTAGTTTCTTACAGTACTGGCAGTACTATCATGATAGTACTCCGAATATTAATCTGATAAAGTACTGACCATTTCAATACTTTGAAGTACTAATGAGTATTATTGCTTGTAGTACTGCCAGTAAGCACTGACAGACACAATACTGACCATTCTGCAGTATTCATGAGTATTAACATACTAATACTCTCAATACTACGAGTACTGATCACTCAGTACTGAGTACTGATTGCTAGTACTACTTTTTCGTAAGAGGTACGTACCCTACCTTTCACATTACATGTCACAGTGTACCCTACGCTATGGCTCAATCGACCCCACGCGTGGGGTCCACTGTGACAAACGCAGCATTTCGAAATATCATTATTTTTGCAAAATATTTCTGAAAATTTACTTCTTAAGGGGGTACATACGTGTAGACCGCAAGAAAAATAGGTAAAATTCGAGAATTTTTATCTTGGAAACTATTAATTCGATTCGATCCGGTTTTATTTATTTAATAGTATCTACATTGAGGCACGTTCACAAATTTTTTTAAGGGAATTCATTCCCTCGGAGCGCTGTTCTCGTGGCCGGCGTAAAATGTGTTTTCGCAAACACGGTTGAATGAATGAATTCCCTTAAAAAAATTTGTGAACGTGCTTCAATGTAGATACTATTAAATAAAAAAAAACCGGATCGAATCGAATTAATAGTTTCCAAGATAAAAATTCTCGAATTTTACCTATTTTTCTTGCGGTCTACACGTATGTACCCCCTTAAATCATTTACAAACAAAGTTTATTATATTAAACATCGAATAGTCTTATTTATATTATAATGAAGTTATTAAAATTTTTAAATTTACATTTTTAATGTGATTTGAAAAAACGTGGTTCAAGGGTGCCCACTCTCTCCTACTGCGCCTGTACCACACGTTAGTATCCCACGATTATTCGATAAGTACTAAAAGAGTACTGGAGGGAGTACTGGTGGGAGTACTGGAGGGAGTACTGGGGGGAGTACTGGAGGGAGTACTGGGGGGAGTACTGGGGGGAGTACTGGGAGGATACTGGACAAAGTACTGGAGGGAGTACTGGAGGGAGTACTGGAGGGAGTACTAGAGGAAGTACTGAAGGGAGTACTGAATGAGTACTGGATGAGTACTGGGAAGGAGTACTGACGAAGTCAGTATGGTCGAATTTAGTAGTACTTTGAGTACTTATGTCTCCAGTACTTTCACCAATACTTTTTCCAGTATTAAAACCAGTACTACTTTTTCATAAGGGAATTGATTTAGGGTATGTCTGCCGCGGCGCTGCTACCGAGCGCGTTCGAGACCCGCGTAGGGGGGGATTCTTCCTTAGCTCTCTTACGCCGACCGCCGTGTGCAGTCGTGTTGTACGTAGCGATTATAGTTATATATTATAATAAAGTATTGGGGGGGGGAGCTGAAAGCAGAGCACACTTCCTACAAACCTAACAGTTTATATATGATTATATATAATCATATATAACTTACATGAATAAATGCTTCTTATATATAATTTATATATAAATTATATGAACTTATATATAATATGTCAAAATGTATATAAAACATTTATATATATTTAAATATATTTTAATCGCCTGTATAATTATATATAATCATATAGGGTTATATATACTTCCATATGAATCTTATATATGTATCCATACATGAATGCATATATGATCTATTGTTCATATCTAGTTATATTTGGAATTATATATACCCATATATAATGATATATGGACCCATATATGTAATTTTATATAAAGCACCAAATTTCATATATAATCACGTATAATTATATATATTTATATATAATTATATATAATTTTTTTTTCCCGGGTATGTATATTATATACATTGTAATTCGTTACTTCTGTAACTATTAATTTCTTTACTTGCGCACCACGTACCGCGCCTGACTCGTATATCTGTTTATTAATTTGTTGACATTTTCACGAGTCTAATGACATATTTGATTCTTATATTATTATTGTAATAGAAACGTACGCATGAATGAATTATAATTTTTAAGATAATACATTTATATCAATTATTATATATAACATGTTGGATATATTTGATATCTGAAGATAATGCTTTCTCATGGAAGGATGTGATATCAGAGATGAGACGAGGAAAAAAAGTCTTTTGAATACTTGGTTAACGTGGCGTTTATTTAACTTATTGTACGCGTTTAAGTCGATGTCTGTGAGCCGAATGCACGTGTGCGCGCGCGCGCGTGTGCGTGTGCGTGTGTGTGTGTGTTCTTTGATATCTTTCTTGGACACTTTGAATATTTTCTGAGCAACAGTATTTTTTCTCACATGATTGCCAGTGTAATCTGTCAGTTGACACATCATATTAATCGCGCGCGCGCGCGCGCGTGCGTGTGTGCGTGCGTGCGTGCGTGTGTGTGTGTGTGTGTGTGTGTGTGTGTGTGTGTGTGTGTGTGTGTGTGTGTGTGTGTGTGTGTGTGTGTGTGTGTGTGTGTGTGTGAGACACTATAAACAGTTTAGTTTCACAAAGAATAGTAGATACTTAAGTTTGCCCCGGTCTTTCCTATATATATGCGCGTAGGTAATATATCGCAATATGATCTGAATGTTTCCGAGTTACTTTTATATTATTTACCGTTAGAATGATGCGTGCGTGCGTGCGTGCGTGCGTGTGTGTGTGTGTGTGTGTGTGTACGCGTGCGTGTGTGCGCGTGCATGTTTATACATATGTGTCGCAAATAATGCAATTGAAGGAAACGAAGACGAGGATCTTGAGAATAATTGAGACTGAGGAGTGGATTTTGATTGATAAATAATAGATGAAATACAGGTGAGAGGGAATATTTGACAATCATAAAGGATAAAAGACAGATGGAGAATGTTAAAATCAACACACTCTCCAACGCAGAAGAAGAATCGCGGAAGATAAGGTTGTCTTCGACATACATCATGTAGGAATGTCAGTAGTGGCAACGAAGCCAAGGCTTGGTCGAAGCTATGGCGCTCAATTATTGACCAAGAATCTATCAGCCAATACTGGCCCATTATTAGCAATTTACTGATTGTTCAATTGTTAGGCGTTACAACGAAGGCTTACGCTTGGCTAACGTAACCCTGCTGAAAAAGCTCGATTAAATGCAATTAATATCATATTAATTTCAATAAGATTCTAAAGGCTTTATGACATTCCGTTGGCCTACCTGGGAAAAAAAGATTATATATGTATAAAACACGAAAATTCGTCGGCCTAACTGGCAATAATTTTAATCTTAATCACAACGACATTTCGACCTCTACTTTGGGTCCTTATCAAGTTATAAGTTATTTAGCAATGCTGGAACAACACAAATTGCCGGTATTACAACGAAATTAATAAACAATGGTGCAAGTATAAATGCAAAACTTACATTGAATTGCGCGTCAGGTTTTGAATCTTATTATCATCGTTAAAACTATGCGGTCAGGAGGTATAACAGAACGAACATTAGAGACATGACAGTGCCGTGTAAAGCTCGGAGAACGAATGGTAAATACATCATAAACAATCGCAAACTACCGTGAATTATATAGAAAGTAAAGTCTAAAGCGAAAATATAATTTGGTCGTAGACTAATGGTAGATTTTCGGTGTCTTTTTGCGAGTTAATAGCATCTGTATGTTTTTTAATGAACAACATTTCCGAAATTTCACGTTTTTTGAGGTTTTGTTCCTTATGTAAAATTTTGACATCTTGCCATTTAAAGTTGTGGTCGAAATCTATTCTATGCTTGCTAACGACGGAGTGCTGGTTGGAGCGCTTGTTAATGTCAGCACAATGTTCTTTTATACGGGTCTCCAAGTGTCTTTTGGTCTGACCAATATAACAAGCACTACAATCAGAACACTCGAGTTTGTAGACCACACCCGTGCACTTCTTATTCTCTAGTCTGTCCTTCCCTTTTTTAATTATTGTATCTAATTTCTTAGGTACGGTGTATAGGGTGCTTACGCCGTAATTACTGAAGGTCCTTCGCAACCCTTCACTA
>NW_027249821.1:55000-71169 GCF_030848795.1 Temnothorax nylanderi
GGCGCCTCACCGAGACGAGATACGGATCTTCGAGGGAATGCGAAGGAGTACAGGGAGAATCCAGCTGGGAGAATCGAGCCGAGAAATCGATCGACGAAGGCGGACCGCGGCGAGGCTCGCGGGCCGACGAGCGCGAGGGAGCGCAAGAGGACACGCGCGCGGCGCGTGACACAGCGGCGGGCGGACCCGTAGGAGCAGGGCCCCGAAACGCCGGGGCAGAAGGAATTCACCTGCTCTCCTCCCCTGCAGACCGGACTCCGGGATGGATGGCCGCCATTCCCGGACCGAGACGGAGGAACACGGAGACATTAGCGTCCCGTCCGCTACCGGGAAGAATCCTGGCGAAATCGCCGCGCGAGCGAGGAACCATCGAGCGCCCTGTGGGAGCCGTGATTGACGGCCCTGCGCAAGGAAACGTCGCGAGCCTGCGAGCTCACCCCTAATTGGTCCGCGCTATAGCGTCGAGGAGCCGCGTACGCCCGGGGTGGGGCGCGGTATCGATTCCGCCATCGAGCGAAATTTCGGCGACACTCTCGGATCATCCTCCGGCGAAATACGTTTGATTCTAACGTGGCGCAGTACGCCCATTTTTCGAGCCCTTGTTCTAACGACGACGACCGACCTGACCTTTGGCGGCGGAGTACCCTCGGGAGGAAGCCGATTCTTGGTGAGGTTGCCTCGCGTAATAATTCAATGTAAAGCCACGACACCGCCCTCCGGGTCGCGCTCTTGCTCGGGAATAATTTCGGTAATTATTCGCCAACAAGGCGTTGATTTAGCGATCGACAGCGAAAGCGAGGGGCACCGGGATGGTCTCGTGGCCGTGGGATCGCGACCGAAATTCGCAAGCTCCTGGAGATCGTGGTAGGCGCGTTAATGACAACTTTCGATATCGTGAATACGTCATTTCTCGCGACCTTCGTGTTCGCGAACGCGTGTTTCACCGTGCGTCGTAATTCGCCCGGTCGGGACTTGGATTCCACACGCGATATTAATTGCGTGAGAGTGTTATTCGCGTTGGTTGGAGAATATTATTCGCGTTGGTTTAATTGCGTGAGAATGTGTTCGCGTTGGTTGGAGAATGTTATTCGCGTTGGTTTGATTGCGTTCCGATGTTATTCGCATTGGTTTAATGGCGTTCCGATGTTATTCGCGTTGGACTAATTGCGTTTAGATCCCACTCGGCACGTAATATTTCAGAAATATTTCTGCAAAATTCCATTTGAAATATTACACCTTTCATCGATATTTCAGAAATATTTCACGACCGTTTCTACATCATTTCGGCAATGTTTCAATGTCCGCAATTATTTCAAATGCAACCTTGCTGAAAAATTTCGGTAATATACTGAAATATATCTCAAATATATCTACGAAATATTGCAGAAACACTTCAGAGATATTTCAAATAAATTTTACACTGAGAAAAATGTTTTGTATTAGCAAACAAAATTTTCTTACTGACGCAAAAACTATTTGTTGATATGTGAAAAATGAAATATTTTATTACCGGAACAAAAAAAATATATTAAGCCGTATATGTGCGTATAGCCGCCGCGCGTTTGTCCGAAGAAATCCGCTTTCTCAGCCGGTCACTCATCCAAGTAGTATACCGGCGCCTTGTCGCTTGACATCGATGATCGAACAGGGTAGTGGTGATCTTCTGACTCTGACGCTTCTTTCTTTCTTATACTTGCTTATTTTAGTGAGCATAAAGCTATCGCATAACAATATTAACAATACAGATATACGAATAAATCTTTTTTGCCAGTCAGCGTCAAATATTATTTTATATTAAATATTATTAAATATTTTATATTTTATATTAAAAATGCTATATGACAAAATTTGGAATATCCGAAAATTCTTAATGAAAGAGAAAAAATGCAATAAAATGCAATAATTATATAATAATAAATTTAATTTTTTATAAGTTTTAAAGTCTGTCAGCAATTTTTCGGAAATATTACAAATGCAATGTTGTATGTGAAACATTCAAAAATATAACGCGTGCAATGTAAACGTAATAATAGTTTTATCATGTATCAGAAATGTTTCTAAACCATTACATCTGCAATATTGTAGAAATTTACTGCCTGCAATTCAATTTTTCATTACCTACGCAATCTTTCAGAAATTTTTCAGAAATATTTTAAATGCAATGTTGCGTTTGATATGTTACAGAAATTATTATTCGTGCAATGCAAACGTAATATTATTTTTATAATGTTTCAGAAATATTTCTGAAATATTGCATCTACTACATTTTTTTGCAATATTACAGAAACTTACAAATATTGTAAACAACTTTCTGAAAGATTTCAGAAATATTGTTAATGCAATATTATAAAAAACATGATGCAGGTACATTTCTGAAATATTTTAGATGCATAGTTACAAATGAAATTTTAACGAAATATTTCTGCACCATTTCCGAGTATTTCAATATTTCAGCAACATAACATGCCGAGTGGGATAGTACTTACGTTAGGATATTATTCGCGTTAGAATCGTGTTCGCGTTCGGTTGCTTCTCGCGTTAGAATAATTGCGTTACGAGTATTACTTGCGTAATTATTTAGATTAAGGTAATTTGGCGACAGAATCCTTGCGTGGCTTTGGACGTTGTGTTCACGCGCTCCGAGCGTGACGCACCACCACTTCGCGATAGTTCACGTTTGACCCTACTTCCTAGTTACCATATTATTTCGCGTTTACTCCGATTATGATGTTCTATACTATTCGTAAGTTTAGTTTTCTACTATTGTTCTCGTATTTGATACCAGCACCTTCCGCGCGTTCACGGTAAAATATCTTAATGCCGAATCTATTCCGTTCATTTCTGACGTCCGCGTTACCATTATTGTTCATTTGATTCTTGACGTCCGCGTTACCATTATCGTTTGTTTGATTGATGTCTGTTCACCTGAGGGTTACCTCAGAATAAACGTTGTTATTCCTTTTTATTAATTATGTGAGAGTGTGATTTATGCGTCACCCCGCCGAATCATGCGCTGCCCTCCATCAACCCCGCCCACAACCGTTAGGTCGAGCTGGCCGATCTCTCGCACACCGGATTCCTTGCGTTTTGCGTTTCTTTCGGGTTTAGCGTACTTAGTGGACGCGTGTCTACGCGTCTGGCGCCCAACATTAAGAATTTTTGTGTCGAGTTGCCGGACTGTGCGAGGAATCGTCGGAGAGGCCTACCACCCTTCTCTCCTTCCCCTTTTTGATCCGTCGTGCGCCTCGGGCGCGAAAAAGACGTGACAATATGGACCCATATATAATTTTATATAAAGTACCAAATTTAATTCAAATATAATCACATATAATTATATATATTTATATATAATTATATATAATTATATATAATTCTTTTTTCCCGGGTAGTCAGAATAATCAAAAAAGAAACTATTAGATATAAACAGATTCAATCAAACAGTCAGAATAAGCTGGTATTAATGTTATAAGAAGAAATTTCTGACCAGATTTTAATTATTCGCATCATTTTGAATAGCATCTGTTTTCTACTGGTTTTTACGACAAATTTCGAAAAATAATCTATAAGTCTCTGTTTATTTTATTTGGAAATAATATTTACTGTATTTTAGTGGAAATTTAAAAGTATTCCCAATAGACTATTCTATATGTTTCTTAAGGTTTTAAGGAGATTCGGGTGCTTTATCGGGGGGAGTAGTGGGACGCGGAGGTCCTAACCCAGCGAGAAATTACCTATCGAATCGACGTCTAATTGACGTCGAAATCATCGATATTACATCATATCGAAATAATGCTCGAAATTTGAAGCTTATTTCGATGTTTGTGACATTTTTTAAAAGAAGAGATTATTTGTGACACACATTCATCGCGCCAGACTCTAAACAGGCAAATTATGTATTTTTTGTTAAGACATCGATATTTCATCATTTCGATATTGATTTAAAGCTATTTTGATTCGCCTGTCAAATATAATAATATTGTCATTATATAGAATGCAATATGAATAAAAAATTATATTGTATTGGCAGACATGGATAATATAAAGATTTTATGATTTGAGCATAATAATTGCGTTACTACATTAATTTTTTTAGGTTTCCATTTCCATGAAATAGTTACTTTATAACTGTAAAAGTCACAACAAAATTCCTGTTTGTAATTTGGCAATTGTTTTGAAAATTAAAATATTATACAATAGGTACATTCAGTATACTACATTCACTCATTTATTAAACAAGAAATTAAATTAAGCAACTAATTAAATATTAATATTTAAATATTAATACAATAAGATATTTGTATTTACATTTATCTGCCTAATATATACATAGAAATAAATAATTATTGGTTAAAACTTTTAATTAAATTTTTATTTATATTTTAATAAAAAATGAGACATATAAATCTTTTTTTGCATTATATGTCGAAATAAAATTATATTTCCAAGTTTCGCTACTCATGTTATCAAATATTCAATATTGATCATCAAATATTCAATAATATTTGATAAAATATTGAAAACTAGATTTGTAATGTAATAGTCGTTTAATATTATTAGTATATATTTAATTAGTGTAAGTTAATTTTATATTTGTTATAAACCAATTTTTAGAAATGTTGTTTGAATTGCATATTTATTTTTACTAACGAAGGACAACAAAAAAGATAATTTTTGATATATTTTACGAATATATACTATTGAACAATAAGTGCTGGAATGTGAAAATATTCATTTATTTTAACGTATAATACAAGAAAGAGTTTATATGTTTTTTTGCTTCTGATAATCTACTTCAATATAGAGCCGATTTCACAGTCTCCGATTACCTATGTGAACCTGGAGCCCGACTTTACAAAAATTAAAAATTAATAGCATAGTTCGGTTGTACTTTGTTTGTACCCGTTTGTACCATTTGTTATTTTCTTTGTACCTAAAAAAATAAAGAAATGCCAGCAGGTTAAAAAATGGCCAGAACTCCACATTGAGATATTTTAATTTCATTAACGGCATTCGAAAAAGAATCGTTTGTACCCGTTTGTATCTCCGTTAAAATCGTTTGTACCTCAAAGGAACCGGAAGTACAGGCTTTTCAAAATACGTCCAAGAGGTAGTTTCGTCAATTTTAGAGATATCGAAAAACGGCCAGCGGCATTCGAAGGAGAATCGTTTGTACCCGTTTGTACTTCCGTTAAAATCGTTTGTACCTCAAAGGAACCGGAAGTACAGGCTTTTCAAAATACGTCCAAGAGGTAGTTTCGTCAATTTTAGAGAGATCGAAAAACGGCCAGCGGCATTCGAAAGAGAATCACTTGCATTCGTTTGTGACAAATTGATTTCTATCTTTAGAGTAAAGAACGCAGCGATCAAAATATTGATGATTGAAAGGGTAATTATGCATTTTAGGGGAGGCACCTCCGATGACCTTGACCTTGACATATGTTGTCAAGGTCACCGTCCTGAGTGACCTTCAGAAAGTTTTAGCCGGCGCTCGTTTTTTATTAAAAAGTTATAAACCAAAAAAGTTTGAAAAATGTAGCAGTTATTTTGAGTACTAATAGACATAAATGACTGATATTTATGTGGAAATAGTACATGTATGAACGAAGGAAAATTATTTAAAGCAGTGAATTGTTGGTATATTAAAAGAAAAGTTATTTAAAGCAGAGAATAGTTGGTATATTGAAAAGTATATATACAATTGTATATGTTAGAAAGCATAAATATAAATTATTCCCTGCTTTAATCAAAAGCATAAACTGTTCTTTGCTTTAATCATTTAATTGAAATAACAGTATGTAAATACATTATTACCTTTTATTATTCTCTTTTTAATACATATATTATTAATTTTTACGTGGTTCGAAATTTAAATCTAACATTTTTTTGAAATAAACGTGGTAACTATAAACACGACTACGTCGATCTCGTCCAAATTCCTACAAATTTATGAAAGACATTTAATAAATATACATACCTATATTTAGGGTGGTGTGGAGTGATGTGCAACACTTTTTTTCGTTGCTCGGAAAACATATCCAAAAATCAAATTCTTGAATATATCATGGCTGTATAATGTAGAGGAAGGAAAATACTAAAATTCTGCATGATTAGATTTTCAAAATTTTAAATTTTTCCCAAAAATTTTTCGATGTTTCAAAAACGTCTGTTTTAGCATTTTCAAAAAATCTTGGGGTGATGTGCAACACAGGCAAAATTAAGGTAAAAAATGCATGAATATCGACATCAATCGACTTAAATGTTAAATTTGGGCTTCTTAAATACAAATTAATCAAAATCTGGTGAACAAAAAATTTCACTGTGTTGTAATCGACCTCTGACAAATGGAAATTTTACAAAAAAAAAATCATTTTTTATTTGATTTCTTATTTATTTATCGCTTAAAAATTAATATAATGAAAGGAAAAACGCAAAAAACTTTATTTTTTATCATCTGAATTGCAGTTGTCACAAGTAAAATAGTTGACCGGAACAGCGATACCTTTATTTTTATACTTTCGTGGCATAATGACTAAACACATTGAAAAATGCATTAAAACACTTCATATACACATGTTCAATCGTAAAATAGCGATAAACTAGCGAAAAATGAGTGTTGCACATCACCCCAAAAAAAGTGTTGCACATAACCCCAAACACGCTATTTTGCGCGGACTGGCGTGACACCAACACAATGTAAGGAAATCACAAAATCGCTTTGGATTATCAAAAGCACTTGAAAAACTAACAATATAAAAATATTTACCTATAAGATGACTAAAACCAATTCACGAAATCACTATGAATGTGAAAAGCAAAAAAAACTTTTAGCTCGAGAAATTTAACTCGCTTTTCGTACAACAAACCAGGGTGCGTGCTATCTCGCGAGTTATTTATCTAAAACAAGGTACTGTCGACACAAACACATGGCAGTATGCGGTTCTGTCAAATGTCGACATGCAGACCAGGAATCGGAAACGTTGCACATCACCCCATGTTACACATCACCCCACACCACCCTAATATAGTTATCAAAAATTAAAAGACTTACTTCGTGATTTAAATAACGAAACCTATCTTTGACATTGCGCTTTCTTTCGTTTGTGTATGCTTCTTTCAAGGTAAAAGTTAAAATGTCGTGTAGAAAATCTTCTGAAATTGCATTTAAATATGCAAAATTCACTATAATCATCCGATTATGATCCTTGAAATTTTTGTCCCAAAACATTTTTCTTATAAATTTAGGCCAAGTTTTCGCATCACCAACAACATCTTGAGCCGCAAGCCAAGGATTTTTATTTATTTGGTCTATTGAATATGCCATATTATATAAATATATTGTCCACATAAAATCGCTTGTCCACAGCGTGAAATTATTTCGGTAACTGAGTAGTATCTGAAAAGGTGAATCTCGCGTAAAGCTATGTTTACATAGAAGTATAAACATAGGAGTAGGAATAGTATTACTGTTTATGATTCTGTGTTTATATTTCGCTACGTCTCTTTCAGTTGTCAGTGATTATTAAAACGGTACAGTAATTCTAACTTTCGTTTCACTATGTTATTTCACGAGTTTCTTCACTTAACGCATAATTACGAAGAGTTAATTAGATTTCTGGCAGAGAAAAAAGTTATTCGTGATCGAATAAAGTGTCTTCGGTGCAACAAAATTGTGCACTTAAACATGGAACAGCAATCATTTATTATTCATTGCGGTGGTATGTACCACAAACAAATCCGTGATAAAAAACGAGTTAGAAAAACGTGCAATTTTAAAATCAGTGCTCTAACGAATACGTGGCTTGAAAGAGCTGCACTAAATTTGCCAAAAATTTGTCGTTTAATTTCTTATTTTCTACTATTAAATTCTCCACGACAGTTATTTTTACAAGGAGAACTAGCTATTACATCTCACACGGCAGTTGATTGGATAAATTTTTGTCGAGAAGTATATTTTTTTATTTTCTACATTAATGCTGCTATTATAATGATCTTTGAAATAGTAAATGACACGTATTTTTATATAGCTTTTGGCACAATGGCTGTTGCGTAATGAAGAGCAAATTGGCGGTTCAAATATCGTTGTAGAAATTGATTAGGCTAAATTTGGAAGGCGCAAGTATCATCGTGGACGTCTCATTACTGGCCAATGGTTATTTGGAGGTGTCGAACGACATACTGGCAGATTTTTTGTTGTTCCCGTAGAACAACGCTCATCTCAAATTTTAATTCCAAATATACTTCGTTTTATTGCACCGGGTACTATTATCCATAGTGACTGCTGGAGAGCATACAATGAATTAAAAAATTATAACTATACACATCGTGTTGTGAACCATAGTGAAAATTTTGTAGATCCTCATACAGGAGTTCACACACAAAATATAGAACGTTTGTGGCGTGATATTCGAAGTGTAATACCGAAATATGGAACTCGCAATTATCATTACGTACATTATTTAGCTGAATTCTTATTTAAACGTAAATATGTATACTGTGAACGTATATGTAAGTTTTTCGAAATAATGGCAACATTATATCCTCTCACTGAAAATAATACATCTGACTAGAAACTCTAAGAGTATATATGTTATTGTTTATATTCTTTCGATCGAGCTTATAGAATGTGCCCACGCATTTAATAAATAATATTTACAATTATAATCACACAATTATGGTTAAAGTAGGGAATACTTTATATTTATGCTTTCTAACATATACAATTGTATATATACTTTTCAATATACCAACTATTCTCTGCTTTAAATAATTTTTCTTTCAATATACCAACAATTCACTGCTTTAAATAATTTTCCTTCGTTCATACATGTACTATTTCCACATAAATATCAGTCATTTATGTCTATTAGTACTCAAAATAACTGCTACATTTTTCAAACTCTTTTTGTTTATAACTTTTTAATAAAAAACGAGCGCCGGCTAAAACTTTCTGAAGGTCACTCAGGACGGTGACCTTGACAACATATGTCAAGATCAAGGTCATCGGAGGTGCTTCCCCTAAAATGCATAATTACCATTAAAAGAATTTATTATTTTTTTACATCGTTTTAATTTGTACGTGCTGTCTATTTTGACATTGTAGTAGTGTTTCATCACAGTAGTGCTACTCTTTGAAATATATTAGTATGAGTTTATTGTATAATTGTGTTGCATTCCTGCGCTTGGCGTAATCCAGAACTAACGACGAGGACGTGGCAGGATTCTAGTTCCGTTTTGTTTTTTGTTTTTTATTTTTTTATGTACTTTTTAATTTTTTTAAATTTTTTTTAATTTTCTTTTTTCTTTTTTTTTCTTTTGTCTTTTATATTAATTTTTTAAGTTCTTTCTTGTTTAAATTTTTTTCTATTTTTATTTTCTTATTTTTTAAATAAGTATTTATTTTATGTTTGTTATATAAGTATGTTATTTTTATTATTTTTGTTAAAATAATAGTTTTATTAATAAGCATGTGAATACAGAGCAGATTTTTTTTATTTTATCTTTTTTGTTTTTTTAAAGATTTTTCTTGTTAAAAAATTTTTTTTAATTACTTACATTTGTTTGACATACATCAACATCGCCAATTTTCTTTTTTGTAGCAATGCTCTCTCTGTCATCAATATTGGTTTTTTATCACTGCATAGATCGTTATGGATCTCCCATCGCCCGGTTATTCGGCGGATGTATGCCACATAATGTCCTATACATTTTAGATCTGAAGTACCATCGTACTCTATGACAGAAACTAGGCTGTAGTTCAATCCACCAATTACTAGTCTTGAGGGTATTTGCGAAATAGTGAATACCCCTGGCCAGTCATCGTAACCCATGTTTGCGGCAAGCTTTAACAATTGCAAGCATTCAATGTCGATAAAAAGATGATGTCCACCAGAAACTTTTGAAACTACTTCGTTACATCCATAACGAATGCATTTTTTATAGAACGCATCAGACATTTTCTCGTTGACAACACTTTCAAGAGCCTGCATACTCTTTTCATAGAAAGGTTTCGTGTTTACATCAATAATCGGATGATTATTATCGATCACGTTATGATCACAGTTCTGACATTGCTGCAAGATTTGATACGATGGTTCATCGGTCAATAACTTTTGGGAAACCAAGTTACTGACATTGAAATTGCAATCAATTCGATTATTTTGCTACACAGCAAACATATTGTTCAGTAGCGTCGATCGTTTCTTATATGTTTGGGTCGTTGCTCCATAAGTTGAGAACGTTCTTATAAAATCGTAAAACTCGTTCTTTGAAACTATAATGTAATCGTGATAACTAGCCCAATCTCGGTAACCTGCCAACACGGACTGCGCGAGTGAATCAAACGAGCATGTGTTATAAAAACTCACCTCTTTTCTTGCTACGCGGACTCGCCCCAACAGTTGTCCATTTTTTAACAAAGGTAAATTAGCATTTCTGGAAGGTTTCTCGAGAATGCTTTGAATATCTGGACATAAAGTTAAATATTTTCCACGTTTGAATGATGTTACTTTTATTTTATCTTTCGGGAGGTTAACTTTGCACCCGCGGGGTTGCAACTCATCTAGAACACTATCAACTGTTGGACTTGGAATTGCGTGCCTTTTGCGCTTTGGTGGATTTTCAGTGTGATTGTACAATTTAATTTTTGGCAAATTTTTTTCCGCCCCAGTTTTCTTCTTCGTGTAAGAATGAGTAAGAATGAGCCTCCTCAAAGCTTTTTGTAATCGTTTCAGCTTCCTCAATCGTTGTCGTCTCGTTAAGTGTTGAAAACTCGTCCAATTTCTCAGTTTCATGGGATTTCGGGACTGCATTAAGTTCCATGGCTTCTACTTCTGATGTGGTGTCGATTTTCGAGATCATGTCGAGTCTCGAGAATTCGTCGTATTTTAGTATCGTACCCGATTCCGAAATTTTATTCATTGCAATGGTCACTTGAGATATGCCAATAGTGGACTCGCAAGCAGCGTTCAAGAGTTTCTCGGTGCCAGAAATCGATCGTATGTGTTTAATTAAGAACTTGTCAACTCGAAGATTCCGGTCACCATCTAAAATCAGGTGTTTCAGTTCACGGAAATATTCTTCGCTTCGTGATGAAGTTGCAGTGGTGCTATTTGTTGCCAATATGCATGTCCATAGAGTAAAGTGCTTGCTTATTCTTAGGAGACTATTCGCAAAATTTGGGTACCAATATGGATTTGGTCGTTCACCTGTTTGCATGCTTCATTTACAATCATCTTCGAGTTTTTGTAAAAAAGTTTTCAATTTTCCGGTTACTTCAAACTCGGAATCTTCAAGATCCAGATCTACTGCAGAATCGGAATTGTCATAATCTTCAGGGTTCTTTTCTATGATGGCATCAATTTCTCTTATATATTCTTTTTTGTTCACCGATTTAATGTTCTGGATCAATCGTTTTTGAGCACCGAAGCAGCTTTCATTTGAATCTACGTTCTCGGTCTCCGAAAAAGCTACTGTCAAAGTATCGCGCAACAAACTTTCGAATCGTTCGAACGTTGTGCATTTAGCGAGAAGTCCAATACATCGAAGGAAAAATTCTTTCACCCGTGGATGCGTACTACGAAAACATTTCCAGCGGGTGACCAGCTTGATGAAATGAGCGATATCGATTCTTATACAACAACGGGGTTTTGTAACGGTACTATTTCCTTTGGCAACTGCAAAGCATCTATTGACATACGTGTTGAGGTCAGTTGTTTCGAATGCCAAGCTAACAGCATTTAAAAGCGCCAAGGAATAATCAATAAAAATTTCCGTAGAACACGGTACGCCAAACGCAACCATTCGCGTAACCAATAAGTTAAGAGGTTCGCATCGTGCTTTTCCGAAACCATCTGGACAACTGGAAAAATTTTTGTATAAAACGGAATTACACCCTGGTAAAGATACATCGTCGAACTTGATCCATCTGGTTTCGTAAATTTTCGAACAATCGAACCTGTCGCATCTATACTTAGGCTCCCAATTTTCGACGTGTCTTTGCAGTGTTTCTTATAAAGAAAAAGTTGTTCCGGACTCCAGTACATCACGAAGAACTTATCGATCCCAATCTCTCGAATGGTCCCCACGAATATTTTAATTCATGCACCGATTGAAGTAGCTCGACGCCTTTATGAAGCCCTAACTCTCTGTCGCTTTCCGTTTGTTTCGCCTTGCGTAAAACATCTTCGATATACAAATGCGCGGGAACTTTGTCGCCAAACTCCATGAGCTCATTAGCCTTCTGCCTACGCCAAGCATACGTTGACTGGGCAGTGACTTCTTTAGCGACTCGTTTTCTATTTTCTCCCCGCAGTTGGCGCTTGTTTTTATGCTCAATATCCTTTGTGTCACTTGTTGATACCTGCAGTGTTAGACCATCTTCAGTTGGTTTGTCTGAGGCATACAAATTAATTGCAATACCACATTCAGTACATGAACCTTTAATCCACAAGTATGGTTCCCCGGGATTTTCATTAACTTTAGGATGTTTGAAGGCATAGCAACACGGCAACTTATGTTCTCGCCACAATTGCTTCTGAAGTACATCGGTCCAGCCTTGTCGTAACACTTTGTAATTCCTACCTTTATATGATACATCACGCGCCCGTATACTATTCCAGTCATCGCCTGAAATAGTGTTTGTTACTCTAAGTGGTGGTAACGATTTATGAGACATATTCATTGACCAGTTTGAATCACTACTGCGATTATTTTCCGAAATTGATATTTCGGAATTTCGCTCAATGCCATAATATTTTCTAAACATACCCTGGATTTTGTGGTCATTCCAAGAGATATAAAAATACATATGTTTTGCTGACATTTCGTTTTGCATTTTTACGATTGCGTTATTCCAAACGCTTTATGATAATGGTTTTAATTCTCCGGTATCATCAAAAAACATTAAATCTTTCACTGAATCGAAAATAATTTTGACAGAAAATTTTGTTGCGCGCGGCATTTTTGACAACTTTCTCTGCGGATCAATTTAATCACGAAACTTACGTTTCTTAAATCGATAAAGTCTTCCGGTTAGAGTTAGAGAATCAGAACAGTTAAAGTTTCTGTGATCTCGCAGTGGCACGAAGTAGCTAAAACAACTCATATAAAGGAAAAGTTCGCAAAATGGTGTTATCCAGGCAAAGAATACAGAATTAAGGAGAGTTAAATCTACGGCGTGTCTGGGAGAGATTGACTGAGCTTTGGCGGCAAAGCACACTAGACAGGCAAGAGTGAATAGAAAGCGCGCTGTGCGGGAGCAAGGGGATAAGTATATCGCGCATGTGACAACTGACAAACGCGCGCTCAGCTAGCTTCTGCGAATAAACAAAAGCGAAACAGCACACTCCTCTTTCTCTCGCGTTATGTTTCCGCTGTCGACGGTTTCGACTATGTTGAATCGATTGCACTATATTATACGTTTAAGGCTCCTGGGTATTCGCCGCAGCCATTAGATTGCGACGCCAGAGGCGAGAAATGACACGCTGAGAATTCATACAAAGCACTTCCAAATAAAAAGATGTTTGCGTAAAACTCACACTTCGGACCACTTCAGCACGCTTCAAAAATACTCCGAAAACTATCTCTTTCCCTTGGCACTTAATAAAGCCGTAAAACAAATGTAATACGAAGCCTAACCATGCAGGCGGAGACTAGAAATAAGAAACTAAAAATAGAAAAAAATTTAAACAAGAAAGAACTAAAAAAATAAATATAAAAAACGAAACAAAAAAAAGAAAAAAAGAAAATTAAAAAAAATGTTTAAAAATTAAAAAATACATAAAAAAAATAAAAAACAAAAAACCAAACGGAACTAGAATCCTGCCACGTCCTCGTCGTTAGTTCTGGATTACGCCAAGCGCAGAAATGCAACACAATTATACAATAAACTCATGCTAATATATTTCAAAGAGTAGCACTACTGTGATGAAACACTACTACAATGTCAAAATAGACAGCACGTACAAATTAAGACGATGTAAAAAAATAATGAATTCTTTCAATCATCAATATTTTGATCGCTGCGTTCTTTACTCTAAATATAGAAATCAATTTGTCACAAACGAATGCAAGCGATTCTCTTTCGAATGCCGTTGGCCGTTTTTCGATATCTCTAAAATTGACGAAACTACCTCTTGGACGTATTTTGAAAAGCCTGTACTTCCGGTTCCTTTGAGGTACAAACGATTTTAACGGAGGTACAAACGGGTACAAACGATTCTCCTTTGAATGCCGCTGGCCGTTTTTCGATATCTCTAAAATTGACGAAACTACCTCTTGGACGTATTTTGAAAAGCCTGTACGCGCATGCAAAAGTGCGCGAATTTGAAACGTATGCATACTTATAATGCATAAATATAAATATGTACTTTTCATATACCAACTATTCTCTGCTTTAACAAATTATTTCTGCTACAGATATTAAGCGTCGAAGTTAACAAAACAGAAATAATTTGTTAAAGCAGAGAATAGTTGCAGGTATATGAAAAGTACATATTTATATACCAACTATTCATAGAACATATAAATTTGTACGATGAATAAGTACATATAAATATGTACTTTTCATATACCAACTATTCTCTGCTTTAACAAATTATTTCTGCTACAGATATTAAGCGTCGAAGTTAACGAAAGTGCTTTAACAAATTATTTCTGCTACAGATATTAAGCGTCGAAGTTAACGAAAGTGAAATAATTTGTTAAAGCAGAGAATAGTTGGTATATGAAAAGTATATATTTATATTTATGCATTATAAGTATCCATACGTTTCAAATTCGCGCACTTTTGCATGCACGTGCGGCCACGGAGCATGCGCATGAGGCCAAGGAAAAATAAAAAAGTGTGAATAATTTAATCGCAAATAATTTAATTAATGGTACAATACATTGTCCAAAGTGCAATAATGAATTAAAAGTAGACAGAAGTAATCTTCTATTTCGTTGCCAAAAAATTGGCAACGAAATAGAAGATTGGCCTTGTACGAGAAAAATAAACATAAGAAATATGTGAAGAGACAATTTGGCTTCAAAGCAAGTGCAAAAGTTGACACATGGTTTAGTAATTGCAAATTAAGCTTAGAAACAGTATGTAGAATAACTGCGTACTTTATTATGTTGAAACCTCCGCGACATCAGTTTTTATGTACAGAACTGCAACTTTCCGGTTCCTTTGAGGTACAAACGATTTTAACGGAGGTACAAACGGGTACAAACGGGTACAAACGATTCTCTTTTGAATGCCGTTAATGAAATTAAAATATTTCAATGTGGGGTTCTGGCCATTTTTTAACCTGCTGGTATTTCTTTATCCTTTGAGGTACAAACAAAATAACAAATATGGTACAAACGGGTACAAACAAAGTACAAACAAACTATGCTATTAATTTTTAATTTTTGTAAAGTCGGGCTCCAGGTTCACATAGGTAGCAAATCGTACGCATTAAATGTACCTTGTGGGGCTTGTGCCCTTTGCGTATGTGCACGCTGTTTTTCTCAGAAGCCTTGTGGCTCATTTAAGTAGTAAAAGAAATACTCTCCTTATGGTTGTTGACAGTTGCCTTTACTGAGCTCGTTATCGTGGTGATACAATACAACTGATATGTCACTTGAATTAGTAATACAAAAGTCGCATCGTGATGAGGGCTTCCTTATATCTGAACGTACGAGAGTGATCAATGCAACGGACACGAGCAAACTCGACTCGAAGACAAAAGAAAAAAGTAAACGGGGGGAGGGAACACACGCGCCAAGCGTGAGCAAATGCGCGACCCTTCCGCGAGAGTGCGACTCAACCGCGAGACCGCGAATTACAAATACCGAAGATGACAATACAGCGCCGACATGCCGCCGCCCTTAAAAGGATCATCTTTCAATGAGAAACACAAAAATTATTCTAACTTATTTGATTAATAAAATCGCAGGAAACAAGTCTTTGAGAATAAGCTGATAAGATTATATGTAACACACAAACGCAAGTTATAATAATACCCTTATGGAAAAATACACTCAACTTTTGGTGTTAACCGTTAAAAAAACACCATAGAAAAACCTTTAAAGTTGGGTGTGATTTCGGACCGTCAATTGAAGGTTAACCATCATTTGAAGGTTAATCTTCAATTGGCGGTCCAAAATCACACCCAACTTTAAGGGTTTTTCTTTGGATAATGGTT
>NW_027249822.1:0-71150 GCF_030848795.1 Temnothorax nylanderi
AAAAATACAAGAATCAAGCTCAAGCGGATCATTTTCCTTTTCTTTTATCATTTTCATGATTTTTAATATCTCCTTAAATCATCATAATCTATCGCAACTTAACAATTAACTTCAGCAAAGCAAACACTCCGCTTACTTGTTATTATATATTATAGAAAAACACAAAAATTCGTCATTTTTGCGTCTACAGCATTCGAAAGTCGAACTATCTAAAATTACAATGCGTAAGCACGGTAAAAGTATGTAAAATTGAAATATATGAATATACAAATTGTTTAAGTATGTCTATAATAAATAGCTATACTTCAATAATGCATTTTAGAGCATACAGGGTGGCCCACTTAATCCGATATTCAATTCAGAAAGTGTATTGAATTTAAATAGAAAATTAAATGTATCAGTATAAGCACAGAAATACAGGATTCAAATCTCCGGGGTATTCAGGGGAAAAGCTGGAAGTAAAGAAGGATTTTGTGGGAGGAATGCCGTAACAGAACGGTGAGGGATTCGGGGGAAAAAAAGGGATGCTACTCCATCCGTAAAAATGGTGGAGGGAGAGCGAGGGGGGAGGGACACTCAAATATTTTGTGGAAACGGGAGATAAGAAAAGAGGTCCCCTGCTGCATTTCAGGGGCATGTGAGAGGGAGTGTTTTCACGTCACCCGTTGCATGACGTTATGCCTGGCGACAGCAAGAATGTCGGGTCGACATCCTTGAGCCTCGCTTGAATTTTATATTTCTATGCTGAAATACTTGTATTTTTAAAAGTGCATTGAAGTAAAATATTCGTCGAAAACGGCGAGTACTTTGCGAGATGTAGCTCGCGCATTTAGAAACGCGCTCTCGCGAAGCCATTGTCAAAATTCGCGGGTCACCCGGTACAGGGCGACAGTAGAAAATGGCGGATCCACATTCTATCGAGCGATTATCGCGCGACAGCGCGATGTCCAGCGGTCTCGAAAAATCGCCTGGCGAGTCGCGAATCCGTGAGCGTCAAGCTTCCCGCAGCAGAATCAGATAAGAATAGATAAGCACGCGTCCGCTGATAACGGCGATACGTATTACGTACGGGGAGGTGTTCGGTCCAGCGTAGATTCGGCGTAACCTCGAATTCTCCTCGTCGATTCGCGCTGCCAGATAGCGCGCCGATAGCGGGATAATTGCTGCGCACTTCGCGGCAGTTCGCGGCATATGCATGCGTCGAGAGCTCGACCGAGCTTGCGCGATGCGCAACGTGGTCACGACGTCACGTGACCAAGCGCGCCGTGCGCGAACCGATTATGAAAGATGTTTTCCCGCTCCATATAATAATAGCAATAATAAAGAGAAATTATATTGATGACCCGATGGAAATGCCCATTATGTCTATTTCTATCTAATGTTGATCGACTTTAATCTAGATTTAACTTAGTTTTTATCTTTTTCTAGTTCTGAGATTGACCTGCATTGATAGAACTATATATTGTTTATATATTAGAGCGACTCTGACCAACGACAGCTCTGATTGAGTTGACCGACGATTAATTCAATCCGTCTAAATTGCCTAAGGCAAAATTCTTAATTATATAACTTGTTCCTTGATTTAATCTCTTATCCATGTTAACAAAATAACATATTACGTGATAAGTTAATCGTCGCGATTGACGGATTTTGACGTACAAAAATGATTTTTTATTTTTGGCGGCCTTACGATAACAGCTTACGATAACGTACGCTTCTGCTATGAAAATATTATTGAATGGCGGGACTATTAATATATAACGTCAATAGTCTAAGACGCAATAAACGTGCAAACGCAGCGCCAATTGAGGAGACTTGAATCTTGAATCGCAAATTGGTAGAATAAGAGGAGGGGGAGTATCATATATATATTCCCTAAGTTCCATACTTAAATTCTCGATATATATTCCCGATACATGTCTCGAATATTATCTCAAGCATGATATGCAAGAAGGTGAGGCTAAATCAACGGAAGCTTCTCTTACCTGACATGATAACGACGTTTCAATCGGTAGTATCCACATCTTGGAATGACGGCTACGTCTCGCGATAAACAGGTCAATAAGCACCGACGATCTAAAAAGGCCTATATACCACGTGCTCCAGCAGCTGTCATGCACTATTTACGTTTCTGGAGGATCCGCAAACGGGAACCACTCGTTGTCATGAGTTCTGCCGCCCGATGGCCGATCGATAATCGGGCAGATAAAATACAAACGCGGAGTTCCGCGCGTTCCGAAAACTATTTTCCTTCGCCGTGCAGGCAATTTCCAGAAATTTTTAACTATTTTAATCTTTTTTGTGACCCAAAATACACAAAATTTGAAAATTTTAAAGAAATCAGGAAGGGGGTCGTTATACTCAATATTTAAAAATATTTCAAAAATAATGCACCGGCATACATTCGGCGGTAAAGTATCAAAGAGAATATGATCAAATAATTAAGAAATATAATCAAGGAGTTTCGGGAATCATTGAATTCTATTATAAGAATTCTTAAAATTCCAAATCCAAGGGTTCACAAATTTCGAGAATTGCCGAATTCCAAACGGTCGATCATGTTGAAAAGAGTGAGTATTACAAAAGTGAGGAAATTCACTAGAGTATCTGCGATTTCATTGGTCGAAATCACGTCGAAATCTAGTAAGACGGTTCACTTTTGTAATTTTTACCTTCTTTCGAAAGATACATGAACGACCCCTTGAATTCCTAAAATTCTTATTTTTCTTCTTTTTTAAAGGAATCAATTTAAAACGTTGAAAGTTTTAATATAAAAACATATTAGTTGCATTTGCATATTTGTGAACGCAATCGATAGAATAGAGAATTTTCTTCTCGACATTGATAGCCGTGGATTGATTTCTCGCTTTCCGACGGTCAAATGTAAAAACGTGCAAACTACAATTTGATTATATTTTATTGAATTTAAAAAATAACTTAAATTACATTTTATGCATAAATCTTTATTTTATATTTGACACAACTTTTTACGCTATATTTATAGAAAAAATAGTTTTGAATAAAATGTGCTTAAAATAAAAAAAAAATGTTTTTTCAATGAATTCATACATGCGGCGTCTTTTCTTTAAATCATTTTCTCAATCGTTTATCTTCTTTTTAAATCTTAAATTTATATCTATAAGCGAAATTAAAGACTCAAACGAATTTGTAAATATTTTTTTTATTGTTCCTTTTCTTATAATTTTAATTCTATGATTAGATTATTTTATATATCACACATTATTACATTAACACATTATACTTATTTCTACTTGCGATTTACAGTTTACACTTGATAAGGATGTCTCTTGACATAGTCAGCCAAGACATTCTCCAGATACTAAACTCCAGATAGACACATGTTTTTCCTTGATCTGTGCAAAGAAGTCGCAATTGTGATGCATCACATGAATTGCTCTCAATTTAGGATGCTGCTCAACAATTGCGGAACTAGCTAACTGTCGCAAGTATAGTTCTTTTACATCTTTGCACAGTGTCAGCTCGTTGAAATCATCATGGTGATCTACCAAATTGATTTCTTCCAAGCGTTGACAGGAAGAAAACAATCTATGGAACAAATGTCTGTCGAGTGTGCCATCGTTCCTGTAACAAAAACCATACTATTACTACGGTTCAATCGCAAAGAAAAAAAAACAACAACCGTTCATGATGTTTGCAAGAGATGTAAATTTCGAAAACATACAAATTTCAATAAAGAATTAAAGAATATGATAATATGCATTTAAAAAAATATAGCGCACACTTACATCCATAAAATATACAGTTTTCGTAAATTTTTGCATTCACAGAGGTCATCAATATTTCGCGACGAAATAATACCTCCCGATATATCTAAAATTTCCAAGTCTGGACACGAATTTCTCGCCTGCATCGTAATTGCGTCTGCATCTAGATCTTCTGTCACGCCGGGCAAAAGTAAGACACGCATTCGTGGAGTTTTTTCCAATATTTTGCAAACAGATTTGGATGTTATAAACGTCATTCTAAGGTCCAAATGTTCTAGACCTTTTAGATTTCTGACGTACGAGAGGCCTCTGTCTGTTAATACACCTCGACATGCAGCGAGATCCAATACTAAAAAATAATATATACACACATATATATATTGATCATATCCAATTTACCTGTAATCTTAACAATTCACATTTATTTAATTACCTCTCAAATTTTTACACATTCTCGAAATTTTAAATAAAATATGTTCATTGACAGAATCGCAGTCTCTTAACCGCAGGTGAGTTAAAAACCTGCCAAATTTTTTCATTAATCTTAATAAATGATCAGTAGAAATCCCACTTGATGTCAAATCCAATTGTTTTACAGATTTACATGTGGATGCGAAAAAAGATATAATGTTGTGGACGTGAGTAAAATTTTTATATTGTATATTACGTAAATTTAAACATTTAAATTTAAAGAGACTATGATCCCGTGTTATTCTTCTGAGGCGTTTATCTACTGCGTAGATATGGCTCAACGAACTCATATCTAGGTTTTTAAAAATTTTTAATATTATTTCGTCCTGCAAAAATAAAAAATAAGATTTCAATACATGAGATTACATGTGGTGGCCGCGTGTGCTCCTACCAAAGATGGCACCACACTAATCAACCACGTTTTCTCGCGAGCGCTCGACCGCGACGACTTAAAGATATAAACAAATTCGACAACAATATTCATTGCCCCGATCGACGCTCTCACCGACGATCTCGTCGGACGACAAGAGCTGTCGGCGGGGCATGTACATACGTGTGGAGAGTCATACCATCGCGATCCGCAGAGAGTCGCATGGTATTGTTGGGGACTCATATTCTACACGTTCAACATTACTTACTACTCTCCATCATCAGCCACGACAACTATATATTATCCCCAACTATACATTTAAATAAATATACAAAAAATAAAATTTCTTTGAGTGCTTACTGGCAACGCAGAAAATGTCGTACAAAGTGACTGCTTCTTTGCTATAGACTCCGTAGAGAGTTTAATGGATTTCAGAGAATTATTTCTCTCAGATTTAGATGTTATTAACGTCATTCTAAGGTCCAAATGTTCTAGACCTTTTAGATTTCTGACGTACGAGAGGCCTCTCGTACAAGATGTATTGCTGTAAATAAAATTAGAACAAATTATTCTTCTGAGGCGTTTATTTGTTGCGTACATATGGCTCAACGACCTCATATCTAATTAAATTAAATTAAATTAAAATTGTGAATATTCTGATGGCTTTTTCAAATGGTTCGTGTAATGGTTCGTGTAATGCTTAGATGTATTAATACACGAACCATTTGAAAAAGCATTTGAATAATGCAGAATCTAAGCATTACACGAACCATTACACGAACCATTTGAAAAAGCATTTGAATAATGCAGAATCTAAGCATTACACGAACCATTACACGAACCATTTGAAAAAGCCTTCAGAATATTCACAATTTTAATTTAATTTAATTTAATTAGATATGAGGTCGTTGAGCCATATGTACGCAACAAATAAACGCCTCAGAAGAATAATTTGTTCTAATTTTATTTACAGCAATACATCTTGTACGAGAGGCCTCTCGTACGTCAGAAATCTAAAAGGTCTAGAACATTTGGACCTTAGAATGACGTTAATAACATCTAAATCTGAGAGAAATAATTCTCTGAAATCCATTAAACTCTCTACGGAGTCTATAGCAAAGAAGCAGTCACTTTGTACGACATTTTCTGCGTTGCCAGTAAGCACTCAAAGAAATTTTATTTTTTGTATATTTATTTAAATGTATAGTTGGGGATAATATATAGTTGTCGTGGCTGATGATGGAGAGTAGTAAGTAATGTTGAACGTGTAGAATATGAGTCCCCAACAATACCATGCGACTCTCTGCGGATCGCGATGGTATGACTCTCCACACGTATGTACATGCCCCGCCGACAGCTCTTGTCGTCCGACGAGATCGTCGGTGAGAGCGTCGATCGGGGCAATGAATATTGTTGTCGAATTTGTTTATATCTTTAAGTCGTCGCGGTCGAGCGCTCGCGAGAAAACGTGGTTGATTAGTGTGGTGCCATCTTTGGTAGGAGCACACGCGGCCACCACATGTAATCTCATGTATTGAAATCTTATTTTTTATTTTTGCAGGACGAAATAATATTAAAAATTTTTAAAAACCTAGATATGAGTTCGTTGAGCCATATCTACGCAGTAGATAAACGCCTCAGAAGAATAACACGGGATCATAGTCTCTTTAAATTTAAATGTTTAAATTTACGTAATATACAATATAAAAATTTTACTCACGTCCACAACATTATATCTTTTTTCGCATCCACATGTAAATCTGTAAAACAATTGGATTTGACATCAAGTGGGATTTCTACTGATCATTTATTAAGATTAATGAAAAAATTTGGCAGGTTTTTAACTCACCTGCGGTTAAGAGACTGCGATTCTGTCAATGAACATATTTTATTTAAAATTTCGAGAATGTGTAAAATTTGAGAGGTAATTAAATAAATGTGAATTGTTAAGATTACAGGTAAATTGGATATGATCAATATATATATGTGTGTATATATTATTTTTTAGTATTGGATCTCGCTGCATGTCGAGGTGTATTAACAGACAGAGGCCTCTCGTACGTCAGAAATCTAAAAGGTCTAGAACATTTGGACCTTAGAATGACGTTTATAACATCCAAATCTGTTTGCAAAATATTGGAAAAAAACTCCACGAATGCGTGTCTTACTTTTGCCCGGCGTGACAGAAGATCTAGATGCAGACGCAATTACGATGCAGGCGAGAAATTCGTGTCCAGACTTGGAAATTTTAGATATATCGGGAGGTATTATTTCGTCGCGAAATATTGATGACCTCTGTGAATGCAAAAATTTACGAAAACTGTATATTTTATGGATGTAAGTGTGCGCTATATTTTTTTAAATGCATATTATCATATTCTTTAATTCTTTATTGAAATTTGTATGTTTTCGAAATTTACATCTCTTGCAAACATCATGAACGGTTGTTGTTTTTTTTTCTTTGCGATTGAACCGTAGTAATAGTATGGTTTTTGTTACAGGAACGATGGCACACTCGACAGACATTTGTTCCATAGATTGTTTTCTTCCTGTCAACGCTTGGAAGAAATCAGTTTGGTAGATCACAATGATGATTTCAACGAGCTGACACTGTGCAAAGATGTAAAAGAACTATACTTGCGACAGTGTTAGCTAGTTCCGCAATTGTTGAGCAGCATCCTAAATTGAGAGCAATTCATGTGATGCATCACAATTGCGACTTCTTTGCACAGATCAAGGAAAAACATGTGTCTATCTGGAGTTTAGTATCTGGAGAACGTCTTGGCTTATCAAGTGTAAACTGTAAATCGGAAGTAGAAATAAGTATAATGTATTAATGTAATAATGTGTGATATATAAAATAATGTAATCATAGAATTAAAATTATAAGAAAAGGAACAATAAAAAAAATATTTACAAATTCGTTTGAGTCTTTAATTTCGCTTATAGATAAATTTAAGATTTAAAAAGAAGATAAACGATTGAGAAAATGATTTAAAGAAAAGACGCCGCATGTACGAATTCATTGAAAAAACATATATTTTTTTTAATTTTAAACACATTTTATTCAAAACTATTTTTTCTATAAATATAGCGTAAAAAGTTGTGTCAAATATAAAATAAAGATTTATGCATAAAATGTAATTTAAGTTATTTTTTAAATTCAATAAAATATAATCAAATTGTAGTTTGCACGTTTTTACATTTGACCGTCGGAAAGCGAGAAATCAATACACGGCTATCAATGTCGAGAGGTAAATTCTCTATTCTATCGATTGCGTTCACAAATATGCAAATACAACTAATATGTTTTTATATTAAAACTTTCAACGTTTTAAATTGATTCCTTTAAAAAAGAAGAAAAATAAGAATTTTAGGAATTCAAGGGGTCGATCATGTATCTTTCGAAACAAGGTAAACAAGTAGAAACCTGCACATTGCTTCCTCTATGAGGAAGCCTGTTTTTTTATGCATAATTATTAGTAAATATTTATTAATTTGGCTTTCTCATAGAGGAAGTAATGTGTAGGTTTCTACTTGCACACTTAAAAACTATAAGGAAGCAATGTGCAAGTTTCTACCTGCTCGCTTAAACAAGTTTCTACTTGCACACTTAAAAACTATGAGAAAGCAATGTACAAGTTTCCACTTGCACACTTTAAAACTATGAGGAACCAATGTACAAGTTTCTACTTACACATTTAAAAACTATGAGGAAGCAATGTGCAAGTTTCTACTTGCACACTTAAAAACTATGAGAAAGCAATGTGCAAGTTTCTACTTGCATACTTTTTTTTATGGATAGAATATCATTAAAGATAGATTGGTGTTGAATTTGGCAATGATCGGTGAAGGGGTCACCAATTTTTGCCTAAAAAGTGTACAAGTCATACACGTAATCTTATATATAAAATATCATTAAAGGGAGGTTGTTTTGAATTTGGCGAAGATTAGTGAAAGGGTTACCGATTTCTGCCTAAAAAATGTATAGGGTAGACCGAGGCAAATCGGATTACTAATTAGCACGATAAAATAGCTCATTTAAAATAAAACACTAACGAAAATTGTCTTAAAACTTATATTAATCCGATTCGCCTCAATCTACTCTTAGTTATTTGATGGATAGAGTATCATTAAAGGAAGATTGTTATTTAATTTGGCGAGGATCGGTGAAGGGATTACCGATTTCTGCTTAAAAAGTGTATAAGATGTACATGTAATTTTATATATAGAGTATTATTAAAAGAAGGTTGTTTTGATTTTACGAGGTAAATGGGTTACCGATTTCTGCTTAAAAAATATGTAATGATTTCTGCTTAAAAAATGTGTAAGTTATTTGATGGATAAAGTATCATTTAAGAAAGGTATTGAATTTGGCGAGGATCGGTGAAGGAGTTACCGATTTTTGCTTAAAAAGTTACTTCATTAGTTATACATGTAATTTTATATAGAGTATCATTAAAAAAAGATTGGTATTGAATTTGGCGATAATCGGTAAAAAGGTTCTTTCTTTATACTGAATTTTTCAAAATTTTAAATGCCTTTAACTCAAGAACTGATCAATCAAATCTTAAAGAATTATATATGAAATAAGGGTAAAAAAGACTGAAGAATATAATAAAATTAGAAATAGTCCAATATTTCAAAATTTACAAAAGTTAGAGCAACCAGGGGCATTTCTAAAAAAATTCAAAATTTTATAAAGAAAGAACCTTTTTACCGATTATCGCCAAATTCAATACTAACCTTCTTTAATGATACTCTATATGAAATTACATATACAACTTATACATGTAACTTTTTGAGCAGAAATCGGTAACTCCTTCACTGATCATCGCCAAATTCAATACCTTCCTTAAATAATATTCTATCCATCAAATAACTTACACATTTTTTAAGCAAAAATCGATAACCCTTTCACGTACTCTCGCAAAATTCAAAACAACTTTATTTTAATGATACTCTATATAAAATTACATGTACGTCTTATACACCTTTTAAGCAGAAATCGGTAATCCCTTCACCGATCCTCAAAAAATTCAAAAATTTAAAAAAAAACCCCTTTACCGATCATCGCCAAATTCAATACTAACCTTCCTTAAATGATACGTACTCTATCAATTAAAAAAAAATTCAGCCCGATATCTCAATATTTGCGAAAGTTAGAGCAACCACGGACATTTCTAAAAAAATGCAAAATTTTTTAAAAAAGAACCCCTTTACCGATCATCGCCAAATTCAATACCAACCTTCCTTGAATGATACTCTATCGATTAAAAAAAAATTCAGACCGATATCTCAATATTTGCGGAAGTTAGAGCAACCACGGACATTTCTAAAAAAATGCAAAATTTTTTAAAAAAGAACCCCTTTACCGATCATCGCCAAATTCAATACCAACCTTCCTTGAATGATACTCTATCGATTAAAAAAAAATTCAGACCGATATCTCAATATTTGCGGAAGTTAGAGCAACCACGGACATCAAGTCCGCACATACACACACACATACACACATACGGACATTTTTTTAATGCAATATTTCGACGTTTTAAAACACTCTGAAGATATTAGCATCAAAAACTCACAAAACAATCTTTTCTTTGGTTTCTTCTACCCCCATTTCATATATAATTCTTTTAAATTTGGTTGATTATACCCAACTTTATACGCAATCAAAGATTCATATACGAAATTTACGAAAACAAAGCTTCCTCTATGAGGAAGCAAAATTACAAAAGTGAACCGTCTTACTAGATTTCGACGTGATTTCGACCAATAAAATCGCAGATACTCTAGTGAATTTCCTCACTTTTGTAATACTCACTCTTTTCAACATGATCGACCGTTTGGAATTCAGCAATTCTCGAAATTTGTGAACCCTTGGATTTGGAATTTTAAGAATTCTTATGATAGAATTCAATGATTCCTGAAACTCCTTGATTATATTTCTTAATTATTTGATCATATTCTCTTTGATACTTGATACGGCGAATGTATGCCGGTGCATTATTTTTGAAATATTTTTAAATATTGAGTATAACGACACCCTTCCTGATTTCTTTAAAATTTTCAAATTTTGTGTATTTTAAGTCATAAAAAAGATTAAAATAGTTAAAAATTTCTGGAATAAATGTTGATTGTCGATTTTTCCTACGTTTTTTCCTCTTCAGCGAGTTATAAAAAGCAGAAAAAAATTTCTTTTTGTAAAAAAGGTGTAAAAAAAGATATGATATTATGAATAAATCTTAGAAGATGTATTGCGGCAAATAATATTGGAACATTCATTATTAAGGGCCCTTAATAATGAACATTATTTTGTTCCAAAATTATTCGCAGTGATACATCTTCTAAGATTTATTCATAACATCATATCTTTTTTTGCACCCACATGTAAATGTTTACAGCCTTGTTTAGAATGCTGTTGGTACCAGAATTGAGTAAAAGAAATTTTTTTCTGTTTTTTATAACTCGCTGAAGAGGAAAAAACGTAGGAAAAATCGACAATCAACATTTAGTATAGCGTCAGTTCGTAAAAAAAATTTATTTTTTGGCCGAATCTGGTATTAATCTTCACAACACTTATACAGATTAAGAATATGTTTGGTTTTTTTCTCTTCAGATACACACAACGTCCGCAACACTGGTCGTCAATCAGAGGCGCATCATTATGCCCGAGCGTACAAAACCACATGTTTTTCTTTATTTTCCAACAAAATTTAAACATGTTTTTAAAGCAACAATAAATATGTGTAAAAATTTTCAGAAAAACAACTCGAACAGTTTTAAATTTATTCTATTCTAAAAATCACCTTTAAAAACAGCTTTCTAGACAAGAATACCCCCTAAAAAAATAAAAAAAATTGAATATTACTTAATGATTATAATACCTTCTACAGATTAATTTTGATGTCCCTATCAATTGCACGGCATCTAGCCGTGATGAATATTTTAAAACGCTGGACATAAATTTTAGCCTTATTGTTTTGGTTTTAAAGTTGCACGGATGCGATAAGGATGGGGAAAATAATCTCGATGTCGGGGGTACATTCTGAGGAGGCCCATTCCACAATTGAAACCACTTATTATTAGAATCTTGAGCCGAAATTTGAATTACGCTTCCAGGATTATATACTTCATTAGACACTCTGATTGGATATACAGCTTCTCGAAACTCGAGATCTTCAAAACAAAAAAATTTAATTATAATCCTTTCTGAACACAAACGTATCTTTTTGAACAATATCTTATTTATCAATTCAAATTATGTATACATACAAATATAATTATAACGGCTGTTCCTATGATTTTGTGGTACATAATTATCCTGCCATGGCGATCCTGAGATATCGAAACCATAAGTTCTCTGTGCAAGAAAGTTGTGCATAAGTTAGATTACGATTACATTCTACTAAACAATAACACACGTAATAATATCATCAGAAAACACGTACCATGACTAATGTTTCCAAAAAATCTCCATAATTCGGAAAATTGGTAGGTGCTCCAATTACGTTTCTAGATGTTTCGGCTAAACTTCTATTATTATCATTATATCCTGCATAGGCATCATTCACAAATTGATAGATGAAATCAACGCCATCCATTATATGCTAAAAAAAATAACTACATTTAACAGTAATTAACAACGATTCTTAAGATTAGTAATAAATAAATTTTATGTTTTTATATTTATTATTAAGGAATAAAGATGACTTTGTATTATACCTTGACGGAAGTATTTTACTGAAAATACTTCCGGTCGGTACAAAAGTAATGCCTTCAAATTTTTTTCTCAGAAAATTTTATTCCTGGCAGGAACTTTAATATCTTACAACTTTATGGTGCACATTTATTATTTTTTTACATAATCATCTTTTTTTATACACTTTTACCGTATATGAATAAGACGCTGTATACCCGCGGCGGTAAAAATCTTTGCTTTTATTCTTAAGGGCTCAATTAGCACTTTTCTTTAGCTCATCGTCCTTCATCTGTAGAATATTTAACCTGATAAAAATCTGAATAAGGTTTTTCTTCTTCATGATAATTAGCCCCAAACACAAGTTTTAGGTTTGATCGCCACCATCGGTCAGTAAGCAGTCCGGGTGCATTTCCAAGGTATTTTCGGGCTCACTGCATATGGAATATGGATGAGACGGGAATTACAACCGTTCAGACACCGAATAGAGTCATCGGACGTCGAGGAGTGAAACAAGTCGGGCGAGTGACTTCTGCGGAAAGAGGAACCCTTGTAACTATTTTTTAATAATGTTTCGCATAAAAATTTTAAATAAATTTTTATATTTTTCTCTTAAAAAACAATTATTGCATGTATCCTATTATTTTTTAGGATTAGATGTACGTATATGTATTGAAAATGCAGTGCAGACTGTTATACCTCGGCATTTTTGAGATTTCAATTTTTCCACCGTTGTCGTTTTTGCTCTATACCGGTTAAACAAAGCGACGTAGACAAAAATTTCCTATATACATTTTGTAGCTAAAAGTTCACTCTTTACAGTGGTATACCACTTTTAACTACAATTATTTATTTTGTTGTTAAAAATCGGCACCGAAAAAAAATGGTTTGTTTAGCCCCGGTCTCCCCTACCATAAAGATGTAAGATTAAACTTATGTAAACGCCGAAGTTTTCCAGGAATAAAATTTTCTTAGAAAAAAATTAGAAGGCATTACTTTCATACCGACCCTCGTATGTGTCTGTGAAGTTGGCATATCATTTTCCAGCAGATCAAAAATAAAAGGGAGTTCTTGTCGCGTGCAGTCGAGTTCTATAGTTCCTGATACTTTTTAGTAATAGTTCTGGTGATTTTACCCAAAAAACAGTCGATTCCTTCCTTATAGTTTTTAAGTGTGCAAGTAGAAACCTACACATTGCTTCCTCTATGAGGAAGCCAAATTAATAAATATTTACTAATAATTATGCATAAAAAAACAGGCTTCCTCATAGAGGAAGCAATGTGCAGGTTTCTACTTGTTTACCTTCTTTCGAAAGATACATGATCGACCCCTTGAATTCCTAAAATTCTTATTTTTCTTCTTTTTTAAAGGAATCAATTTAAAACGTTGAAAGTTTTAATATAAAAACATATTAGTTGTATTTGCATATTTGTGAACGCAATCGATAGAATAGAGAATTTACCTCTCGACATTGATAGCCGTGGATTGATTTCTCGCTTTCCGACGGTCAAATGTAAAAACGTGCAAACTACAATTTGATTATATTTTATTGAATTTAAAAAATAACTTAAATTACATTTTATGCATAAATCTTTATTGTATATTTGACACAACTTTTTACGCTATATTTATAGAAAAAATAGTTTTGAATAAAATGTGTTTAAAATTAAAAAAAAAATATGTTTTTTCAATGAATTCGTACATGCGGCGTCTTTTCTTTAAATCATTTTCTCAATCGTTTATCTTCTTTTTAAATCTTAAATTTATATCTATAAGCGAAATTAAAGACTCCAACGAATTTGTAAATATTTTTTTTATTGTTCCTTTTCTTATAATTTTAATTCTATGATTAGATTATTTTATATATCACACATTATTACATTAATACATTATACTTATTTCTACTTGCGATTTATAGTTTACACTTGATAAGGATGTCTCTTGACATAGTCAGCCAAGACATTCTCCAGATACTAAACTCCAGATAGACACATGTTTTTCCTTGATCTGTGCAAAGAAGTCGCAATTGTGATGCATCACATGAATTGCTCTCAATTTAGGATGCTGCTCAACAATTGCGGAACTAACTAACTGTCGCAAGTATAGTTCTTTCACATCTTTGCACAGTGTCAGCTCGTTGAAATCATCTTGGTGATCTACCAAATTGATTTCTTCCAAGCGTTGACAGGAAGAAAACAATCTATGGAACAAATATCTGTCGAGTGTGCCATCGTTCCTGTAACAAAAACCATACTATTACTACGGTTCAATCGCAAAGAAAAAAAAACAACAACCGTTCATGATGTTTGCAAGAGATGTAAATTTCGAAAACATACAAATTTCAATAAAGAATTAAAGAATATGATAATATGCATTAAAAAAAACATAGCACAAACTTACATCCATAAAATATACAGTTTTCGTAAATTTTTGCATTCACAGAGGTCATCAATATTTCGTGACGAAATAATACCTCCCGATATATCTAAAATTTCCAAGTCTGGACACGAATTTCTCGCCTGCATTGTAATTGCGTCTGCATCTAGATCTTCTGTCACGCCGGGCAAAAGTAAGACACGCATTCGTGGAGTTTTTTCCAGTATTTTGCAAACAGATTTGGATGTTATAAACGTCATTCTAAGGTCCAAATGTTCTAGACCTTTTAGATTTCTGACGTACGAGAGGCCTCTGTCTGTTAATACACCTCGACATGCAGCGAGATCCAATACTAAAAAATAATAAATACACATATATATATATATATTGATCATATCCAATTTACCTGTAATCTTAACAATTCACATTTATTTAATTACCTCTCAAATTTTTACACATCCTCGAAATTTTAAATAAAATATGTTCATTGACAGAATCGCAGTCTCTTAACCGCAGGTGAGTTAAAAACCTGCCAAATTTTTTCATTAATCTTAATAAATGATCAGTAGAAATCCCACTTGATGTCAAATCCAATTGTTTTACAGATTTACATGTGGATGCGAAAAAAGATATAATGTTGTGGACGTGAGTAGAATTTTTATATTGTATATTACGTAAATTTAAACATTTGAATTTAAAGAGACTATGATCCCGTGTTATTCTTCTAAGGCGTTTATCTACTGCGTAGATATGGCTCAACGACCTCATATCTAGGTTTTTAAAAATTTTTAATATTATTTCGTCCTGCAAAAATAAAAAATAAGATTTCAATACATGAGATTACATGTGGTGGCCGCGTGTGCTTCTACCAAAGATGGCACTACACTAATCAACCGCGTTTTCTCGCGAGCGCTCGACCGCGACGACTTAAAGATATAAACAAATTCGACAACAATATTCATTGCCCCGATCGACGCTCTTACCGACGATCTCGTCGGAGACAAGAGCTGTCGGCGGGGCATGTATCATGTGTTGAGTCATACCATCGCGACCCGCAGAGAGTCGCATGGTATTGTTGGGGACTCACACTCTATACTAACTCTCAACTTATACTTACTGGAAGTGCAAAAAGAGTTGTGCACTGTGATTGATCTTTAATTTCTGAAGAGACTTTGATAAATTCTGCATTCAAATAATTTCTCAAATAATTTATCCCCAAATTTTAATAAATTAACGGGAAATAAAACTCTTCAAATTATACTTACTGGAAGTGCAAAAAGAGTTGTGCACTGTGATTGATCTTTAATTTCTGAAGAGACTTTGATAAATTCTACATTCGAATAATTTCTCAAATAATTTATCCCCAAATTTTAATAAATTAACGAGAAATAAAACTCTTTAAATTATACTTACTGGAAGTGCAAAAAGAGTTGTGCACTGTGATTGATCTTTAATTTCTGAAGAGACTTTGATAAATTCTACATTCGAATAATTTCTCAAATAATTTATCCCCAAATTTTAATAAATTAACGAGAAATAAAACTCTTTAAATTATACTTACTGGAAGTGCAAAAAGAGTTGTGCACTGTGATTGATCTTTAATATCTGAAGAGACTTTGATAAATTCTGCATTAGAATAATTTCTCAAATAATTTATCCCCAAATTTTAATAAATTAACGAGAAATAAAACTCTTCAAATTATACTTACTGGAAGTGCAAAAAGAGTTGTGCACTGTGATTGATCTTTAATTTCTGAAGAGACTTTGATAAATTCTGCATTCGAATAATTTCTCAAATAATTTATCTTCAAATTTTAATAAATTAACGAGAAATAAAACTCTTCAAATTATACTTACTGGAAGTGCAAAAAGAGTTGTGCACTGAGATTGATCTTTAATTTCTGAAGAGACTTTGATAAATTCTGCATTCGAATAATTTCTCAAATAATTTATCCCCAAATTTTAATAAATTAACGAGAAATAAAACTCTTCAAATTATACTTACTGGAAGTGTAGAAAGAGTTGTGCACTGTGATTGATCTTTAATTTCTGAAGAGACTTTGATCAATTCTGCATTCGAATAATTTCTCAAATAATGGTGATTCATTCCCTTAGATGTAACACTGCGAATAATATTATACCAAATTAATTTTCATTATTAAGGGCGGAGGGTATTCTTGAAATGCTGAAAGAACTGTAAAGGCGGAGAAAATATCCGTGATGTCGCAGTAACAATCTAGACATAATTTAGTCTAATTGCTTTGGTTTTAACGTTACGTCGTTGTGAGAGTTGGTACCAGAACTGAGTACAACAAAATTTTTTTTCTGCTTTTTATGACTCGCTGAAGAAGAAAAAACATAGGAAAAATCGACAATCAACATTTAATATGGCGTCATTTTGTAAAAAAATTTTTTTTTGCCGAATCTGGTACCAATCTTCACAACACTTATACAGATTAAGAATATGTTTGTTTTTTTTCTTTTCAAATACACACAACGTCCGCAACACTGGTCGCCAATCAGAGGCGCATCATTGTGCCCGAGCGTACAAAACCATAAGTTAAATTTCTTTATTTTTTCCAACAAAATTTAAACATGTTTTTAAAGCAACAATAAATATGTGTGAAAATTTTCAGAAAGAAAACTCGAACAGTTTTAAATTTATTCTATTCTAAAAATCACTTCTAAAAACAGCATTCTAGACAAGAATACCCCCTTAAGAAAATAAAAAAAGATTGAGTATTACTTATAATTAATGATTATAATACCTTTTACAAATAATGCAATATTCAAGAAATTTCTTTTGAAGATCGAGTATATCCATGTGTGCATTTTTATAATCAGTTATCATCGGTGTTAAATTATGAATATCCTGATGACAAGGATACTTGCAGTTGATGCGTTTTAATAGATCAGTCAAACTCTGTTCAGGTTCTTTTGGACAGATTAATTTTGACGTCCCTATCAATTGCACGGCATCTAGCCGTGATGAATATTTTAAAACGCTGGACATAAATTTTAGCCTTATCGTTTTGGTTTTAAAGTTGCACGGATGCGATAAGGATGGGGAAAATAATCTCGATGTCGGGGGTACATTTTGAGAAGGCCCATTCCACAATTGAAACCACTTATTATTAGAATCTTGAGCCGAAATTTGAATTACGCTTCCAGGATTATATACTTCATATATAGACACTCTGATTGGATATACAGCTTCGTGAAACTCGAGATCTTCAAAACAGAAAATTTAATTATAATCCTTTCTGAACACAAACGTATCTTTTTGAACAATATCTTATTTATCAATTCAAATTATGTATACATACAAATATAATTATAACGGCTGTTCCTATGATTTTGTGGTACATAATTATCCTGCCATGGCGATCCTGAGATATCGAAACCATAAGTTCTCTGTGCAAGAAAGTTGTGCATAAGTTAGATTACGATTACATTCTACTAAACAATAACACACGTAATAATATCATCAGAAAACACGTACCATGACTAATGTTTCCGCAAAATCTCCATAATTCGGAAAATTGGTAGGTGCTCCAATTACGTTTCTAGATGTTTCGGCTAAACTTCTATTATTATCATTATATCCTGCATAGGCATCATTCACAAATTGATAGATGAAATCAACGCGATCCATTATATGCTAAAAAAAATAACTACATTTAACAGTAATTAACAACGATTCTTAAGATTAGTAATAAATAAATTTTATGTTTTCATATTTATTATTAAGGAATAAAGATGACTTTGTATTATACCTTGACGGAAGTATTTTACTGAAAATACTTCCGGTCGGTACAAAAGTAATGCCTTCAAATTTTTTTCTCAGAAAATTTTATTCCTGCAGGAACTTTAATATCTTACAACATTATGGTGCACATTTATTATTTTTTTACATAATCATCTCTTTTTATACACTAAATAAGTGGATATATGTGCATAAATAAAATAATTTATTTTGTGCAATAATTAGTATACAATAAAAATTACCCCTTAAAGTGTATACGTTTTTTTCGGTACATTCTAAGCGTATACGTGGGGCTGTCACATTCAACGCTATTTTTCCTTACCCTAAAGTATTTTAAAAAATCTAAAAAAATTTATGAAATATCTGTCTACATTGTAGTTGACGATTGTATAGTTATTTTGAGATAAACATCGTTATATTTAATATCTTCTAATAGGCTTGCAAGTTTTACAGTTACGAGCAGATATATCACTTTGGCTCGGACGCTGTAGACCCACGTATACACGTTAAGGGTTAAATGTTTCAACAAAGGCTGTGAAAGCTATTATTTATATAGATAAAGCAAATTATAATTTTAAAAGGAAAAATTTAACAATAGTATATTGTGCACCAAGGTGCACACGATATTTTTCACATCTTTACGGAAATGTTCGACTTTTGAATGCCTGTAGAATGTGTGCGTTTGGTGTTCCATTCGTACAGTTTATACGCGCTTATCGTTAAATAGAAAGAGAAAAATAGAGTGATGCGGGGTCCAGGGGCAAAGCCCGGCCCTTGGGAAAATATACTTTAAATTTAATTAAAGTTCTTAAAAGTAATCTTAAAAATTTAAGAGTTTACTTAAGAAATTTTTAGGTAAATTAAAGTGTGTAAAAGGTTAATCTAAAGTAATTTAAGAAATTTTAAAGTATTTCAAAACTGACTGTAAAATAATCTTAGAAAACCAAAGGTTTTAAAAACTGACTTTAAAATAGTATTCTGATACTCTAAAGGAATGGAAAAGTAGCTTTAAAGTAATTTTAATAAATCTTAGGTAATTATAAGAAAACATTAAACTTTAAAGTTTTTTTATAAATCTCGATCTTAACTTAAAAGTTACATGAAAGCAAACTTTTAAGAAGATTTATTTCATGTGGTTAAATCTTCAAGGTTTAAAGTTATAAAGTTAAAGTTATAAGTATTTTAAAGTTATAAGGTTTACAGTTATAGAGGATAACTTTTAAGTTATTTTCTTTATTATTATTTCTATATTGCATCTGGAATTTTTAAAGTGCTTTAATACTTACCTTAAAATTTACTTATCCCTGAAATAATTATTAAACTAAATTTGTTTCTTAAGATAATTTTTGAAAAATTATATATTTGCGCTGGTTATGACATATGTAGACTATATATAACACTTACATTAAATTAAGAAGTAGTCTACCACGTAAGGCAGTTGGCTCACGATCCCCAGAGGTCCCGAGTTCGAATCCCACCAAGGTAAGTGTTTTTTCAAATACGAGAAAATATTTATAATCATAGACTGCATCTTAAGAAACAAATTTAGTTAAAAAATAGTAATAAAATTTCGAAATAAATAATTTTTTTTTGTCGGGTGAATATTCGTTTTTCCTTTAGCATTTTAAGAGCAGGACTGCATCTTAAGTCTAGTGTCTCATGGTTGGAGGATATTCCTCTAGATTTTAAAATATCTTCTTGAGACCGTATTTAAGAGGAAAATCCTCTAAAATCAAGCGGAAGCCATTAAACGACAGAAAATTTTTTTTGGGGTGTTCTTTGAAGTAAGTTGCCTTAGGGCCGATATCACAGTCTCCGATTAACGTGATTTTCTGATTAAACTCACTCTGCATCTCTTTCTAACTATCTCCCTAGAAAGAGATCCAGAATGAGTTTAATCGGAAAATCACGTTAATCGGAGACTGTGATATCGGCCCTTATAGTTATAAGATTACCTTAAACAATAGTTTTAAAGTGTCCAAATTTACCTTTAATTTTTTTTAAGTTTTTCTTTAAAGTAAGTTTTAAGATTTTTTTAAAAGATTTCTAAGGTAAATTTTCCCAAGGCCCACACATAATACAAAATTAAAATGACAAAAATTTCAAACAACCACCCGCTATGCCTTATGGAAAGTATCAGTTTTCTTCCCTAGGGAGGAGAGTAAGCCCTGGCGTAAAATTGGCCACTCTCGCCTCTCTCTAGGCATGGAAGTCGAACATTTCCGTAAAGGTGTTGTGAAAAATATCGTGTGCACCTCGGGTCGAAAGCTTTTTCAGACTCGTCTGAATAACGCTACTTTCTCCCCTTGGTGCACAATATACTATTTGTTCAAACGTTTCTTAATGAAACTATGTATACATTCAAGAAACGTACGTGAAACTAATATGTACTACCTGGGCGTCTTATTCACAGATGGTAAAAGTGTATAGAAAGAGATGGTAAATATGTGGAAAAATAATAAATGTGTACCATAAAGATGTAAGATTAAACTCATGTAAACGTCAAAGTTTCAGAAATAAAATTTTCTTAGAAAAAAATTAGAAGGCATTACTTTCATACCGACTCTCGTATAATAAAATTTACTGAAATTCTTTCTCAATTGATCTCATTTTATTGTTATTCATCAATATTTCAGTAAAAATCTAGTTTTTTTTCAGTTAAATTCAGTAAATTTTATGATACCTAACATAAAAGAAATTTTATTACTTTTCAATAGTATAATTTGAATTTCCTTATATTTCAAAATAAATAATAATTTTCTTTATAAAATGTAATATGTAACACTGTGAAATATAAGGAAAATTAAATTATATTATTGAAAAACAATAACAAAATTTCTTTTATGTTAGGTATTATGAAACTTATGGAATAATAATGAATTGGGGTCAATGGAGAGAGAATTTCAGTAAAATATTTCTATCAGGGTAGGGGGAAATGGGGCACATTGATACATGGGGAACATTGATACAGTCATCATATCTCTGCATGAGAAACATCTAAGAAGGTCGCGTATTCATGCATATATGGCGTTATGATACACGAATAACCTAACCAAATTTTGTACGCGAGCAGTAGCCACTTGATGAATGACAGGTATAAACGTGTTTTGCGTACTCTCAGGTAAATATTTTCAAAAGTCTTTGAAGCGTGATTTTTCACATTAATCTGATTAATACTAAATAAATATTTCGTCAAAAGTAAGAAACAGTATATCTCTTACTAATTTGTTGAAAATATTGACATGACTTTGTATTATTTTCGGCTGAGAATATATTTTATTATGTATGACGCTGTGGGGCACATTCGTACACTGACTCATGGAGCACTTTGATACATATCAATATGTATCTATGTAGTTTATAATATTAAGTAAGATATTTTTATTTTATTTTAGACGTAAATGGTAAGAACGTACTAAAAAAAAACCGATAGGGTCTATATTGATGAAGATGCCGTAAAATTGTTAATTCCGTATAAATAAATATCTCTATATCTCTATATACAATAAACATAGCTTGTTTTAATAATAATCCAATTTATTTCTGAATAATATTAATATAGATCACTGAGAATCAGTGCCCCATGCCCGTATCATTGTACCCCGCATATGAGACACATTGATACAAATTTCATTTTTTACAAAAAATGTTATAACATTTCTTATTATTAACCTACAGCAAAAAGGCAATCAAAACACGTAAGTAGAAGGACAAGCCTTTAAATTTAACCTATTACATTTATCTTAATCTATCTGCAAAGTTATTTATTTAACTCTTGAAAAAAATCGTATCAATGTGCCCCACTTCCCCCTATATATGGTAGAACTAGCTGTAGGGTACTTTTGTGGAATTTTATCATTTAGATTTAAATATGCCTAGCAGCATTCGTTATAAATCGCATTATATTTTCGCATTGTGTAATATAAACAATTAGAAAATTGAAACAGTAGATGTTAATCGGATTTTGGGTAATTTGAAGATTTTAATCTACCAATAAAATAATTATAAGACATATTTTACTTAAAATAATTCTAAGGTAACAGCACACGTAAAGATTCGTAGGGCGCGTTCCGTTTCACGCATAATATGCATAACCCTGCTTAAAAGATCCGATAGAATTAGATTTAAAAAAGTCTATATAACCCTATCGTGTTTTTGGTTCATAAATATCAGATAACAAATCTGATATTTTTGATAAATGTTCTATCATTTTTTATAATATTTAGCATATAACCTAGTAATCGTTCATCGATATAAATAAAGATACAGTTAAGAAACGATAGGAATAGATAAGTTTTCTAATGTCTGTGAAGTTGGCATATCATTTTCCAGCAGATCAAAAATAAAAGGGAGTTCTTGTCGCATGCAGTCGAGTTCTATAGTTCCTGATACTTTTTAGTAATAGTTCGGTTGATTTTGCCAAAAAAAGTCCATTGAAAAAATTATCTGCTAGTTTTTCGAAATCTCGGAGTTCCGGTTTATTTAAAATATTTTTCGAACAGTTCTGAGCATACTGAAGCATTTTCTAAAGAGTTCCCGACACTAGCAATGTTGTATAATTGTTTAAAAAATTAATACCGCCCAAAAACCGAGTACTTAGAGAGAAAAGAGTGATATGCTGTACGAAATGTAACAGTTCCGGTTTATCTAAAATATTTTTCAAATAGTTCTGAACATACTAAAGCATTTTCTAAAGAGTTCCCGACACTGGCAATGTTGTATGATTGTTTAAAAAATTAATACCGCTCAAAAACCGAGTATTTAGAGAGAATAGGGTGATATGCTGTACGAAATGTCGCAGTTCCGGTTTATCTAAAATATTTTTCGAATAGTTCTGAATATACTAAAGCATTTTCTAAAGAGTTCCCGACACTGGCAATGTTGTATGATTGTTTAAAAATTTAACCGCTCGGCTTTCGAGCGGTATTAATTTATAAGAAAATCATACAACATTGCTAGTGTCGAGAACTCTTTAGAAAATGCTTTAGTATGTTTAGAACTATTCGAAAAATATTTTAGATAAACCGGAACTGCGACATTTCGTACAGCATATCACTCTATTCTCTCTAAATACTCGGCTTTCGGGCGGTATTAATTTATAAAAAAATTATACAACATTGCTAGTGTCGGGAACTCTGTAGAAAATGCTTCAGTACGCTCAGGACTATTCGAAAAATATTTTAGATAAACCGGAACTGCGACATTTCGTACAGCATATCACCCTATTCTCTCTAAATACTCGGCTTTCAGGAGGTATTAATTTATAAAAAATTGTACAACATTGCTAGTGTCGGGAACTCTGTAGAAAATACTTCAGTACGCTCAGAACTATTTGAAAAATATTTTAGATAAACCGGAACTGTTACATTTCGTACAGCATATCACTCTTTTCTCTCTAAGTACTCGGTTTTCGAGCGGTATTAATTTTTTAAACAATTATACAACATTGCTAGTGTCGGGAACTCTTTAAAAAATGCTTCAGTATGCTCAGAACTGTTCGAAAAATATTTTAAATAAACCGGAACTCCGAGATTTCGAAAAACTAGCAGATAATTTTTTCAATGGACTTTTTTTGGCAAAATCAACAGAACTATTACTAAAAAGTATCAGGAACTATAGAACTCGACTGCATGCGACAAGAACTCTTTTTTATTTTTGATCTGCTAGAAAATGATCTGCTACGGGAAGTTAGCAGATCATTTTTTCGATCGACTGTTTTTTAGGTAAAATCACCAGAACTATTACTAAAAAGTATCAGGAACTATAGAACTCGACTGCATGCGACAAGAACTCCCTTTTATTTTTGATCTGCTGGAAAATGATATGCCAACTTCACAGACATAGTTTTCTATAGCAGCCGAAATGTGAGTCCGATTGAAACGATAGTTTATCATAAAAGTAGATAAATTTTCAATAAAGTTTGAATCTGTTTCTATCATTTTCAATCGGTTTTTTAAAGCAGGGAATGCATTACTTATCCTTATTGTCGGCAAGCCTTTATACCAAATGTTAAAAAAGGATAAGTAATGCATTATGCGCATCATGCGTGAAACGGTACGCACCCCTAGTAAATTCCAGAAAAAATGCATGTCATTCACATTTTCGGTCGGAGATATATATTTTTATATTTATATTGAATTAGATTTAATTGTTCGTTAACTTTCAAAATAGCCAACTTCTATTGGCTATTCTGAAAAGTTAACGGTCGGTTAGAAGTTAACAAACGTTGAAAATAGTGGCCTAATAGAAAAATGTATGCAGAGTTGTATCACTGCAGTATAAGGGGTCAGACACAATAAAAGGATTAAGGAACAAAAGTTAGAAAGCCTGTTTTTTTCAGCTGAACTTCTTGCATGATTCATCTTTTCTCTTTTTCTCTCCAACATGAAAAGAAAAGGAGAACATATAAAGAGCTAGAAGAACCATGTAAATTTCAGACGCTTAACATCTCTCTCAATTATTGAGTTGGAGATCAGTGTTTTTGCATACAGTTCACGAATTTAGTTGGCTACATATATACTGTATAAGATGACTTATAAGTCATTTTTGAAGTTTAGCCACAATTTCGATTTTTTTAAAACAATGTCAAATAATTCATTGTGTACAGGGGTGCGTACACAATGAAACTAGCCTTTTTTAACAATGAACCACATGTTTTATACAGTGAATTGTTAGTGTTATTTTAGTCTTACTATATGTTTTAAAATGTTTATTTAGGGAAGAGATAATTATAAGACATGATAAATAAGGTTATATAGGATAGTATGACTTTAAATTAAAGCTAACTTAATTATATATGTTATCAAGAAAAACTCTATTTTTAATCAACATATACATTATATATGTTATGTTTTTATTATTTAAAACTTACAATCAAAATTATTATTTTTAATCACACTTTTTTTCACTTACATTATTATTTATTGTAGCAACTAGTCAGTTTAATAAGACTTATAACACAGATAACTGTGTTAAAAAACAAAATGGTTCATTGTAAAGTTTACAATGTAAACCATATAACATTTTTTACGATAATATCCAAAAAATACGGTAAAATAATGCACACACACACAATTGAAAAAAGTTGCTTACAGAATTACAAAGCCAAATATACACACAAAATTATAGAATAATGAAAAAAATTATAGATATAACAACAAAAACATGAAAAATACGTAAAACTTACGAAAAAAACTTAGTTTGTCACCCAAAAATCACAAAATGTGGTCTCAAACAGCCGTCCTTTGCACGATTTGTCAGCCGAAGACCATGCTTGATGCAGCTTGATAGCTAGCAAAAGAATGCGCTCGTGGGAAATTCGCAATTAAGGTAAAGGGCCTAGGTAGGAAAAAGTGGAATGGGAAAGTCTTATAGTGGGAGAGTAGCTCATCATCAAATAGGCCCAAGGAGCGCCAATGCGCGTATAATGCGCTTTGAATATATATTAAACTTTGCATTAAATGCGGGTCGTAAATGCACATTTAAAGCGCATATTTGCCCCGCATTATATGCGCATTTAATGCATATTATGGCAGCGCATACCAAAAAGTGCACCTACGCTCACTAATGCAACTCACTAATTGATCGAAAAGCCCAATCGGACAACTAGTGAACTCTGTACTATATTGGAATGCTCACTACAATGTTTAGACTTCAGGGGGGGGGGGTGTGGGTAAACCTCGGTTCGCGTGAAAAGTGTATGCGTGAACTATTTCGGGGCTACCGCACCCGCCCCGAAAGCAGGGGGGGGGGTGTGGGTGAACCTCGGTTCGCGTGAAAAGTGTATGCGTAAACTATTTCGAGACTACCGCACCTCCCCCGAAAGCAGGGGGGGGTGTGGGTGAACTTCGGTTCGCGTAAAAAGTGTATACAGCAGAACAGTTAAATATTAGTAAAGCGCGTCATCTTACCTATGTGGATTATCACATAGGTATTATTTATGTATTCTGCTATAAGTATATAATAAAAATATAAAATTATTCAATAAAACCAGTATATATTCAATTTATAACATCCCGTACAATTATGAAGGTCTTCGTATATTTTTTATCATTTCATCTTAAAAAATAGCTTTATCATAGGAGTCGCCAAAATTCCTTTTAAAGGCTTTCATTTCAACTCAAAACGAAGCTTTTCACAAAGTTTCATCGAAATCGGAGGTCGGGCGTTTTCGGAACTCCACCCTAAAACTCTTCAAATTATACTTTCTGGAAGTGTAGAAAGAGTTGTGCACTGTGATTGATCTTTAATTTCTGAAGAGACTTTGATAAATTCTGCATTCGAATAATTTCTCAAATAATTTATCCCCAAATTTTAATAAATTAACGAGAAATAAAACTCTTCAAATTATACTTACTGGAAGTGCAAAAAGAGTTGTGCACTGTGATTGATCTTTAATTTCTGAAGAGACTTTGATAAATTCTGCATTCGAATAATTTCTCAAATAATTTATCCCCAAATTTTAATAAATTAACAAGAAATAAAACTCTTCAAATTATACTTACTGGAAGTGCAAAAAGAGTTGTGCACTGTGATTGATCTTTAATTTCTGAAGAGACTTTGATAAATTCTGCATTCGAATAATTTCTCAAATAATTTATCCCCAAATTTTAAAAAATTAACGGGAAATAAAACTTCAAATTATACTTTCTGGAAGTGTACAAAGAGTTGTGCACTGTGATTGATCTTTAATTTCTGAAGAGACTTTGATAAATTCTTTTCTTTCTCGCCGTATCTTCATGTCTGAAGAGTCGTGACATTATGGTCATGTACAGTGGCGAACCACCGTCTTCCAACAATGGCGGTCTTCCGCTTCTCGGAGGTTAGTCCTCCGGAAAATTTTACGCTGAATGAAGCCATAATGTTCTCTTGGGATAAATGTGAAGGTGGTTTCCCGTTTCCTTCCTTCATGGACCAACGGTTTAACGTCTCTTTCCGAAAGACGGTAGCGCCGATATCTCCTCTTTCCCCATCATACCCGTCAACGGGGCAGGTGAGGGCGAGTCCCCTCTTAGGAGGGAGAAATCGACTTGATGGCGTCCCCCGAAAATTCCGAGGAGGCGCACATCCTGTAGCCCCCGCCGCCTGCTACTAGACCCACCACGAATCACCGGGAAAAAAACCCCACCAGGATTTTGTGTACCCGGCTGGGATCGAACCCGGATCACCGGAGCGTGAATCCAGCGTCTAGCATAGGAGACCACTGACTCGCTAACATAAATTCGAATAATTTCTCAAATAATTTATCCCCAAATTTTAATAAATTAACGAGAAATAAAACTCTTCAAATTATACTTACTGGAAGTGTAGAAAGAGTTGTGCACTGTGATTGATCTTTAATTTCTGAAGAGACTTTGATCAATTCTGCATTCAAATAATTTCTCAAATAATTTATCCCCAAATTTTAATAAATTAACGAGAAATAAAACTCTTCAAATTATACTTACTGGAAGTGCAAAAAGAGTTGTGCACTGTGATTGATCTTTAATTTCTGAAGAGAATTTGATAAATTCTGCATTCGAATAATTTCTCAAATAATTTATCCCCAAATTTTAATAAATTAACGAGAAATAAAACTCTTCAAATTATACTTACTGGAAGTGTAGAAAGAGTTGTGCACTGTGATTGATCTTTAATTTCTGAAGAGACTTTGATAAATTCTGCATTCGAATAATTTCTCAAATAATTTATCCCCAAATTTTAATAAATTAACGAGAAATAAAACTCTTCAAATTATACTTACTGGAAGTGCAAAAAGAGTTGTGCACTGTGATTGATCTTTAATTTCTGAAGAGACTTTGATCAATTCTGCATTCAAATAATTTCTCAAATAATTTATCCCCAAATTTTAATAAATTAACGAGAAATAAAACTCTTCAAATTATACTTACTGGAAGTGCAAAAAGAGTTGTGCACTGTGATTGATCTTTAATTTCTGAAGAGACTTTGATAAATTCTGCATTCGAATAATTTCTCAAATAATTTATCCCCAAATTTTAATAAATTAACGAGAAATAAAACTCTTCAAATTATACTTACTGGAAGTGCAAAAAGAGTTGTGCACTGTGATTGATCTTTAATTTCTGAAGAGACTTTGATAAATTCTGCATTCGAATAATTTCTCAAATAATTTATCCCCAAATTTTAATAAATTAACGAGAAGTAAAACTCTTCAAATTATACTTACTGGAAGTGCAAAAAGAGTTGTGCACTGTGATTGATCTTTAATTTCTGAAGAGACTTTGATAAATTCTGCATTCGAATAATTTCTCAAATAATTTATCCCCAAATTTTAATAAATTAACGAGAAGTAAAACTTTTCAAATTATACTTACTGGAAGTGCAAAAAGAGTTGTGCACTGTGATTGATCTTTAATTTCTGAAGAGACTTTGATAAATTCTGCATTCGAATAATTTATCAAATAATTTATCCCCAAATTTTAATAAATTAACGGGAAATAAAACTCTTCAAATTATACTTACTGGAAGTGCAAAAAGAGTTGTGCACTGTGATTGATCTTTAATTTCTGAAGAGACTTTGATAAATTCTGCATTCGAATAATTTATCAAATAATTTATCCCCAAATTTTAATAAATTAACGGGAAATAAAACTCTTCAAATTATACTTACTGGAAGTGTAGAAAGAGTTGTGCACTGTGATTGATCTTTAATTTCTGAAGAGACTTTGATAAATTCTGCATTCGAATAATTCTCAAATAATTTATCCCCAAATTTTAATAAATTAACGGGAAATAAAACTCTTCAAATTATACTTACTGGAAGTGTAGAAAGAGTTGTGCACTGTGATTGATCTTTAATTTCTGAAGAAACTTTGATAAATTCTACATTCGAATAAATTCTCAAATAATTTATCCCCAAATTTTAATAAATTAACGAGAATAAAACTCTTCAAATTATACTTACTGGAAGTGCAAAAAGAGTTGTGCACTGTGATTGATCTTTAATTTCTGAAGAGACTTTGATAAATTCTGCATTCGAATAATTTCTCAAATAATTTATCCCCAAATTTTAATAAATTAACGAGAAGTAAAACTCTTCAAATTATACTTACTGGAAGTGCAAAAAGAGTTGTGCACTGTGATTGATCTTTAATTTCTGAAGAGACTTTGATAAATTCTGCATTCGAATAATTTCTCAAATAATTTATCCCCAAATTTTAATAAATTAACGAGAAGTAAAACTCTTCAAATTATACTTACTGGAAGTGCAAAAAGAGTTGTGCACTGTGATTGATCTTTAATTTCTGAAGAGACTTTGATAAATTCTGCATTCGAATAATTTCTCAAATAATTTATCCCCAAATTTTAATAAATTAACGAGAAATAAAACTCTTCAAATTATACTTACTGGAAGTGCAAAAAGAGTTGTGCACTGTGATTGATCTTTAATTTCTGAAGAGACTTTGATAAATTCTGCATTCGAATAATTTCTCAAATAATTTATCCCCAAATTTTAATAAATTAACGGGAAATAAAACTCTTCAAATTATACTTACTGGAAGTGTAGAAAGAGTTGTGCACTGTGATTGATCTTTAATTTCTGAAGAGACTTTGATAAATTCTACATTCGAATAATTTCTCAAATAATTTATCCCCAAATTTTAATAAATTAACGAGAAATAAAACTCTTCAAATTATACTTACTGGAAGTGTAGAAAGAGTTGTGCACTGTGATTGATCTTTAATTTCTGAAGAGACTTTGATAAATTCTGCATTCGAATAATTTCTCAAATAATTTATCCCCAAATTTTAATAAATTAACGAGAAATAAAACTCTTCAAATTATACTTACTGGAAGTGTAGAAAGAGTTGTGCACTGTGATTGATCTTTAATTTCTGAAGAGACTTTGATAAATTCTGCATTCGAATAATTTCTCAAATAATTTATCCCCAAATTTTAATAAATTAACGGGAAATAAAACTCTTCAAATTATACTTTCTGGAAGTGTAGAAAGTGTTGTGCACTGTGATTGATCTTTAATTTCTGAAGAGACTTTGATAAATTCTACATTCGAATAAATTCTCAAATAATTTATCCCCAAATTTTAATAAATTAACGAGAAATAAAACTCTTCAAATTATACTTACTGGAAGTGCAAAAAGAGTTGTGCACTGTGATTGATCTTTAATTTCTGAAGAGACTTTGATAAATTCTGCATTCGAATAATTTCTCAAATAATTTATCCCCAAATTTTAATAAATTAACGAGAAGTAAAACTCTTCAAATTATACTTACTGGAAGTGCAAAAAGAGTTGTGCACTGTGATTGATCTTTAATTTCTGAAGAGACTTTGATAAATTCTGCATTCGAATAATTTATCAAATAATTTATCCCCAAATTTTAATAAATTAACGAGAAATAAAACTCTTCAAATTATACTTACTGGAAGTGCAAAAAGAGTTGTGCACTGTGATTGATCTTTAATTTCTGAAGAGACTTTGATAAATTCTGCATTCGAATAATTTCTCAAATAATTTATCCCCAAATTTTAATAAATTAACGAGAAATAAAACTCTTCAAATTATACTTACTGGAAGTGCAAAAAGAGTTGTGCACTGTGATTGATCTTTAATTTCTGAAGAGACTTTGATAAATTCTGCATTCGAATAATTTCTCAAATAATTTATCCCCAAGTTTTAATAAATTAACGAGAAATAAAACTCTTCAAATTATACTTACTGGAAGTGCAAAAAGAGTTGTGCACTGTGATTGATCTTTAATTTCTGAAGAGACTTTGATAAATTCTGCATTCGAATAATTTCTCAAATAATTTATCCCCAAATTTTAATAAATTAACGAGAAGTAAAACTCTTCAAATTATACTTACTGGAAGTGCAAAAAGAGTTGTGCACTGTGATTGATCTTTAATTTCTGAAGAGACTTTGATAAATTCTGCATTCGAATAATTTCTCAAATAATTTATCCCCAAATTTTAATAAATTAACGAGAAGTAAAACTCTTCAAATTATACTTACTGGAAGTGCAAAAAGAGTTGTGCACTGTGATTGATCTTTAATTTCTGAAGAGACTTTGATAAATTCTGCATTCGAATAATTTATCAAATAATTTATCCCCAAATTTTAATAAATTAACGGGAAATAAAACTCTTCAAATTATACTTACTGGAAGTGCAAAAAGAGTTGTGCACTGTGATTGATCTTTAATTACTGAAGAGACTTTGATAAATTCTGCATTCGAATAATTTATCAAATAATTTATCTCCAAATTTTAATAAATTAACGGGAAATAAAACTCTTCAAATTATACTTACTGGAAGTGTAGAAAGAGTTGTGCACTGTGATTGATCTTTAATTTCTGAAGAGACTTTGATAAATTCTACATTCGAATAAATTCTCAAATAATTTATCCCCAAATTTTAATAAATTAACGAGAAATAAAACTCTTCAAATTATACTTACTGGAAGTGTAGAAAGAGTTGTGCACTGTGATTGATCTTTAATTTCTGAAGAGACTTTGATAAATTCTGCATTCGAATAATTTCTCAAATAATTTATCCCCAAATTTTAATAAATTAACGAGAAATAAAACTCTTCAAATTATACTTACTGGAAGTGTAGAAAGAGTTGTGCACTGTGATTGATCTTTAATTTCTGAAGAGACTTTGATAAATTCTGCATTCGAATAATTTCTCAAATAATTTATCCCCAAATTTTAATAAATTAACGAGGAAATAAAACTCTTCAAATTATACTTACTGGAAGTGTAGAAAGAGTTGTGCACTGTGATTGATCTTTAATTTCTGAAGAGACTTTGATAAATTCTGCATTCGAATAATTTCTCAAATAATTTATCCCCAAATTTTAATAAATTAACGAGAAATAAAACTCTTCAAATTATACTTACTGGAAGTGCAAAAAGAGTTGTGCACTGTGATTGATCTTTAATTTCTGAAGAGACTTTGATAAATTCTGCATTCGAATAATTTCTCAAATAATTTATCCCCAAATTTTAATAAATTAACGAGAAGTAAAACTCTTCAAATTATACTTACTGGAAGTGCAAAAGAGTTGTGCACTGTGATTGATCTTTAATTTCTGAAGAGACTTTGATAAATTCTGCATTCGAATAATTTCTCAAATAATTTATCCCCAAATTTTAATAAATTAACGAGAAATAAAACTCTTCAAATTATACTTACTGGAAGTGCAAAAAGAGTTGTGCACTGTGATTGATCTTTAATTTCTGAAGAGACTTTGATAAATTCTGCATTCGAATAATTTCTCAAATAATTTATCCCCAAATTTTAATAAATTAACGAGAAATAAAACTCTTCAAATTATACTTACTGGAAGTGCAAAAAGAGTTGTGCACTGTGATTGATCTTTAATTTCTGAAGAGACTTTGATAAATTCTGCATTCGAATAATTTCTCAAATAATTTATCCCCAAATTTTAATAAATTAACGAGAAATAAAACTCTTCAAATTATACTTACTGGAAGTGCAAAAAGAGTTGTGCACTGTGATTGATCTTTAATTTCTGAAGAGACTTTGATAAATTCTGCATTCGAATAATTTCTCAAATAATTTATCCCCAAATTTTAATAAATTAACGAGAAATAAAACTCTTCAAATTATACTTACTGGAAGTGCAAAAGAGTTGTGCACTGTGATTGATCTTTAATTTCTGAAGAGACTTTGATAAATTCTGCATTCGAATAATTTCTCAAATAATTTATCCCCAAATTTTAATAAATTAACGAGAAATAAAACTCTTCAAATTATACTTACTGGAAGTGCAAAAAGAGTTGTGCACTGTGATTGATCTTTAATTTCTGAAGAGACTTTGATAAATTCTGCATTCGAATAATTTCTCAAATAATTTATCCCCAAATTTTAATAAATTAACGAGAAATAAAACTCTTCAAATTATACTTACTGGAAGTGCAAAAAGAGTTGTGCACTGTGATTGATCTTTAATTTCTGAAGAGACTTTGATAAATTCTGCATTCGAATAATTTCTCAAATAATTTATCCCCAAATTTTAATAAATTAACGAGAAATAAAACTCTTCAAATTATACTTACTGGAAGTGCAAAAAGAGTTGTGCACTGTGATTGATCTTTAATTTCTGAAGAGACTTTGATAAATTCTGCATTCGAATAATTTCTCAAATAATTTATCCCCAAATTTTAATAAATTAACGAGAAAGTAAAACTCTTCAAATTATACTTACTGGAAGTGCAAAAAGAGTTGTGCACTGTGATTGATCTTTAATTTCTGAAGAGACTTTGATAAATTCTGCATTCGAATAATTTCTCAAATAATTTATCCCCAAATTTTAATAAATTAACGAGAATAAAACTCTTCAAATTATACTTACTGGAAGTGCAAAAAGAGTTGTGCACTGTGATTGATCTTTAATTTCTGAAGAGACTTTGATAAATTCTGCATTCGAATAATTTCTCAAATAATTTATCCCCAAATTTTAATAAATTAACGAGAAATAAAACTCTTCAAATTATACTTACTGGAAGTGCAAAAAGAGTTGTGCACTGTGATTGATCTTTAATTTCTGAAGAGACTTTGATAAATTCTGCATTCGAATAATTTCTCAAATAATTTATCCCCAAATTTTAATAAATTAACGAGAAATAAAACTCTTCAAATTATACTTACTGGAAGTGCAAAAAGAGTTGTGCACTGTGATTGATCTTTAATTTCTGAAGAGACTTTGATAAATTCTGCATTCGAATAATTTATCAAATAATTTATCCCCAAATTTTAATAAATTAACGAGAAATAAAACTCTTCAAATTATACTTACTGGAAGTGTAAAAGAGTTGTGCACTGTGATTGATCTTTAATTTCTGAAGAGACTTTGATAAATTCTACATTCGAATAATTTCTCAAATAATTTATCCCCAAATTTTAATAAATTAACGGAGAAATAAAACTCTTCAAATTATACTTACTGGAAGTGTAGAAAGAGTTGTGCACTGTGATTGATCTTTAATTTCTGAAGAGACTTTGATAAATTCTACATTCGAATAATTTCTCAAATAATTTATCCCCAAATTTTAATAAATTAACGAGAAATAAAACTCTTCAAATTATACTTACTGGAAGTGCAAAAAGAGTTGTGCACTGTGATTGATCTTTAATTTCTGAAGAGACTTTGATAAATTCTGCATTCGAATAATTTCTCAAATAATTTATCCCCAAATTTTAATAAATTAACAAGAAATAAAACTCTTCAAATTATACTTACTGGAAGTGCAAAAAGAGTTGTGCACTGTGATTGATCTTTAATTTCTGAAGAGACTTTGATAAATTCTGCATTCGAATAATTTCTCAAATAATTTATCCCCAAATTTTAAAAAATTAACGGGAAATAAAACTTCAAATTATACTTTCTGGAAGTGTACAAAGAGTTGTGCACTGTGATTGATCTTTAATTTCTGAAGAGACTTTGATAAATTCTTTTCTTTCTCGCCGTATCTTCATGTCTGAAGAGTCGTGACATTATGGTCATGTACAGTGGCGAACCACCGTCTTCCAACAATGGCGGTCTTCCGCTTCTCGGAGGTTAGTCCTCCGGAAAATTTTACGCTGAATGAAGCCATAATGTTCTCTTGGGATAAATGTGAAGGTGGTTTCCCGTTTCCTTCCTTCATGGACCAACGGTTTAACGTCTCTTTCCGAAAGACGGTAGCGCCGATATCTCCTCTTTCCCCATCATACCCGTCAACGGGGCAGGTGAGGGCGAGTCCCCTCTTAGGAGGGAGAAATCGACTTGATGGCGTCCCCCGAAAATTCCGAGGAGGCGCACATCCTGTAGCCCCCGCCGCCTGCTACTAGACCCACCACGAATCACCGGGAAAAAAACCCCACCAGGATTTTGTGTACCCGGCTGGGATCGAACCCGGATCACCGGAGCGTGAATCCAGCGTCTAGCATAGGAGACCACTGACTCGCTAACATAAATTCGAATAATTTCTCAAATAATTTATCCCCAAATTTTAATAAATTAACGAGAAATAAAACTCTTCAAATTATACTTACTGGAAGTGTAGAAAGAGTTGTGCACTGTGATTGATCTTTAATTTCTGAAGAGACTTTGATCAATTCTGCATTCAAATAATTTCTCAAATAATTTATCCCCAAATTTTAATAAATTAACGAGAAATAAAACTCTTCAAATTATACTTACTGGAAGTGCAAAAAGAGTTGTGCACTGTGATTGATCTTTAATTTCTGAAGAGACTTTGATAAATTCTGCATTCGAATAATTTCTCAAATAATTTATCCCCAAATTTTAATAAATTAACGAGAAATAAAACTCTTCAAATTATACTTACTGGAAGTGTAGAAAGAGTTGTGCACTGTGATTGATCTTTAATTTCTGAAGAGACTTTGATAAATTCTGCATTCGAATAATTTCTCAAATAATTTATCCCCAAATTTTAATAAATTAACGGGAAATAAAACTCTTCAAATTATACTTTCTGGAAATGTAGAAAGAGTTGTGCACTGTGATTGATCTTTAATTTCTGAAGAGAATTTGATAAATTCTGCATTCGAATAATTTCTCAAATAATTTATCCCCAAATTTTAATAAATTAACGAGAAATAAAACTCTTCAAATTATACTTACTGGAAGTGCAAAAAGAGTTGTGCACTGTGATTGATCTTTAATTTCTGAAGAGACTTTGATAAATTCTGCATTCGAATAATTTCTCAAATAATTTATCCCCAAATTTTAATAAATTAACGAGAAATAAAACTCTTCAAATTATACTTACTGGAAGTGCAAAAAGAGTTGTGCACTGTGATTGATCTTTAATTTCTGAAGAGACTTTGATAAATTCTACATTCGAATAATTTCTCAAATAATTTATCCCCAAATTTTAATAAATTAACGAGAAATAAAACTCTTCAAATTATACTTACTGGAAGTGTAGAAAGAGTTGTGCACTGTGATTGATCTTTAATTTCTGAAGAGACTTTGATAAATTCTGCATTCGAATAATTTCTCAAATAATTTATCCCCAAATTTTAATAAATTAACGAGAAGTAAAACTCTTCAAATTATACTTACTGGAAGTGCAAAAAGAGTTGTGCACTGTGATTGATCTTTAATTTCTGAAGAGACTTTGATAAATTCTGCATTCGAATAATTTCTCAAATAATTTATCCCCAAATTTTAATAAATTAACGAGAAATAAAACTCTTCAAATTATACTTACTGGAAGTGCAAAAAGAGTTGTGCACTGTGATTGATCTTTAATTTCTGAAGAGACTTTGATAAATTCTGCATTCGAATAATTTCTCAAATAATTTATCCCCAAATTTTAATAAATTAACGAGAAATAAAACTCTTCAAATTATACTTACTGGAAGTGCAAAAAGAGTTGTGCACTGTGATTGATCTTTAATTTCTGAAGAGACTTTGATAAATTCTGCATTCGAATAATTTCTCAAATAATTTATCCCCAAATTTTAATAAATTAACGAGAAATAAAACTCTTCAAATTATACTTACTGGAAGTGCAAAAAGAGTTGTGCACTGTGATTGATCTTTAATTTCTGAAGAGACTTTGATAAATTCTGCATTCGAATAATTTCTCAAATAATTTATCCCCAAATTTTAATAAATTAACGAGAAATAAAACTCTTCAAATTATACTTACTGGAAGTGCAAAAAGAGTTGAGCACTGTGATTGATCTTTAATTTCTGAAGAGACTTTGATAAATTCTGCATTCGAATAATTTCTCAAATAATTTATCCCCAAATTTTAATAAATTAACGAGAAATAAAACTCTTCAAATTATACTTACTGGAAGTGCAAAAGAGTTGTGCACTGTGATTGATCTTTAATTTCTGAAGAGACTTTGATAAATTCTGCATTCGAATAATTTCTCAAATAATTTATCCCCAAATTTTAATAAATTAACGAGAAATAAAACTCTTCAAATTATACTTACTGGAAGTGCAAAAAGAGTTGTGCACTGTGATTGATCTTTAATTTCTGAAGAGACTTTGATAAATTCTGCATTCGAATAATTTATCAAATAATTTATCCCCAAATTTTAATAAATTAACGGGAAATAAAACTCTTCAAATTATACTTACTGGAAGTGCAAAAAGAGTTGTGCACTGTGATTGATCTTTAATTTCTGAAGAGACTTTGATAAATTCTGCATTCGAATAATTTCTCAAATAATTTATCCCCAAATTTTAATAAATTAACGAGAAATAAAACTCTTCAAATTATACTTACTGGAAGTGCAAAAAGAGTTGTGCACTGTGATTGATCTTTAATTTCTGAAGAGACTTTGATAAATTCTGCATTCGAATAATTTCTCAAATAATTTATCCCCAAATTTTAATAAATTAACGAGAAATAAAACTCTTCAAATTATACTTACTGGAAGTGTAGAAAAGAGTTGTGCACTGTGATTGATCTTTAATTTCTGAAGAGACTTTGATAAATTCTGCATTCGAATAATTTCTCAAATAATTTATCCCCAAATTTTAATAAATTAACGAGAAATAAAACTCTTCAAATTATACTTACTGGAAGTGTAGAAAAGAGTTGTGCACTGTGATTGATCTTTAATTTCTGAAGAGACTTTGATAAATTCTGCATTCGAATAATTTCTCAAATAATTTATCCCCAAATTTTAATAAATTAACGAGAAATAAAACTCTTCAAATTATACTTACTGGAAGTGCAAAAAGAGTTGTGCACTGTGATTGATCTTTAATTTCTGAAGAGACTTTGATAAATTCTGCATTCGAATAATTTCTCAAATAATTTATCCCCAAATTTTAATAAATTAACGAGAAATAAAACTCTTCAAATTATACTTACTGGAAGTGCAAAAAGAGTTGTGCACTGTGATTGATCTTTAATTTCTGAAGAGACTTTGATAAATTCTGCATTCGAATAATTTCTCAAATAATTTATCCCCAAATTTTAATAAATTAACGAGAAATAAAACTCTTCAAATTATACTTACTGGAAGTGCAAAAAGAGTTGTGCACTGTGATTGATCTTTAATTTCTGAAGAGACTTTGATAAATTCTGCATTCGAATAATTTCTCAAATAATTTATCCCCAAATTTTAATAAATTAACGAGAAATAAAACTCTTCAAATTATACTTACTGGAAGTGCAGAAAGAGTTGTGCACTGTGATTGATCTTTAATTTCTGAAGAGACTTTGATAAATTCTGCATTCGAATAATTTCTCAAATAATTTATCCCCAAATTTTAATAAATTAACGAGAAATAAAACTCTTCAAATTATACTTACTGGAAGTGCAAAAAGAGTTGTGCACTGTGATTGATCTTTAATTTCTGAAGAGACTTTGATAAATTCTGCATTCGAATAATTTCTCAAATAATTTATCCCCAAATTTTAATAAATTAACGAGAAATAAAACTCTTCAAATTATACTTACTGGAAGTGCAAAAAGAGTTGTGCACTGTGATTGATCTTTAATTTCTGAAGAGACTTTGATAAATTCTGCATTCGAATAATTTCTCAAATAATTTATCCCCAAATTTTAATAAATTAACGAGAAATAAAACTCTTCAAATTATACTTACTGGAAGTGCAAAAAGAGTTGTGCACTGTGATTGATCTTTAATTTCTGAAGAGACTTTGATAAATTCTGCATTCGAATAATTTCTCAAATAATTTATCCCCAAATTTTAATAAATTAACGAGAAATAAAACTCTTCAAATTATACTTACTGGAAGTGCAAAAAGAGTTGTGCACTGTGATTGATCTTTAATTTCTGAAGAGACTTTGATAAATTCTGCATTCGAATAATTTCTCAAATAATTTATCCCCAAATTTTAATAAATTAACGAGAAATAAAACTCTTCAAATTATACTTACTGGAAGTGCAAAAAGAGTTGTGCACTGTGATTGATCTTTAATTTCTGAAGAGACTTTGATAAATTCTGCATTCGAATAATTTCTCAAATAATTTATCCCCAAATTTTAATAAATTAACGAGAAATAAAACTCTTCAAATTATACTTACTGGAAGTGCAAAAAGAGTTGTGCACTGTGATTGATCTTTAATTTCTGAAGAGACTTTGATAAATTCTGCATTCGAATAATTTCTCAAATAATTTATCCCCAAATTTTAATAAATTAACGAGAAATAAAACTCTTCAAATTATACTTACTGGAAGTGCAGAAAGAGTTGTGCACTGTGATTGATCTTTAATTTCTGAAGAGACTTTGATAAATTCTGCATTCGAATAATTTCTCAAATAATTTATCCCCAAATTTTAATAAATTAACGAGAAATAAAACTCTTCAAATTATACTTACTGGAAGTGTCAGAAAGAGTTGTGCACTGTGATTGATCTTTAATTTCTGAAGAGACTTTGATAAATTCTGCATTCGAATAATTTCTCAAATAATTTATCCCCAAATTTTAATAAATTAACGAGAAATAAAACTCTTCAAATTATACTTACTGGAAGTGCAAAAAGAGTTGTGCACTGTGATTGATCTTTAATTTCTGAAGAGACTTTGATAAATTCTGCATTCGAATAATTTCTCAAATAATTTATCCCCAAATTTTAATAAATTAACGAGAAATAAAACTCTTCAAATTATACTTACTGGAAGTGCAAAAGAGTTGTGCACTGTGATTGATCTTTAATTTCTGAAGAGACTTTGATAAATTCTGCATTCGAATAATTTCTCAAATAATTTATCCCCAAATTTTAATAAATTAACGAGAAATAAAACTCTTCAAATTATACTTACTGGAAGTGCAGAAAGAGTTGTGCACTGTGATTGATCTTTAATTTCTGAAGAGACTTTGATAAATTCTGCATTCGAATAATTTCTCAAATAATTTATCCCCAAATTTTAATAAATTAACGAGAAATAAAACTCTTCAAATTATACTTACTGGAAGTGCAAAAAGAGTTGTGCACTGTGATTGATCTTTAATTTCTGAAGAGACTTTGATAAATTCTGCATTCGAATAATTTCTCAAATAATTTATCCCCAAATTTTAATAAATTAACGAGAAATAAAACTCTTCAAATTATACTTACTGGAAGTGCAAAAAGAGTTGTGCACTGTGATTGATCTTTAATTTCTGAAGAGACTTTGATAAATTCTGCATTCGAATAATTTCTCAAATAATTTATCCCCAAATTTTAATAAATTAACGAGAAATAAAACTCTTCAAATTATACTTACTGGAAGTGCAAAAAGAGTTGTGCACTGTGATTGATCTTTAATTTCTGAAGAGACTTTGATAAATTCTGCATTCGAATAATTTCTCAAATAATTTATCCCCAAATTTTAATAAATTAACGAGAAATAAAACTCTTCAAATTATACTTACTGGAAGTGCAAAAAGAGTTGTGCACTGTGATTGATCTTTAATTTCTGAAGAGACTTTGATAAATTCTGCATTCGAATAATTTCTCAAATAATTTATCCCCAAATTTTAATAAATTAACGAGAAATAAAACTCTTCAAATTATACTTACTGGAAGTGCAAAAAGAGTTGTGCACTGTGATTGATCTTTAATTTCTGAAGAGACTTTGATAAATTCTGCATTCGAATAATTTCTCAAATAATTTATCCCCAAATTTTAATAAATTAACGAGAAATAAAACTCTTCAAATTATACTTACTGGAAGTGCAAAAAGAGTTGTGCACTGTGATTGATCTTTAATTTCTGAAGAGACTTTGATAAATTCTGCATTCGAATAATTTCTCAAATAATTTATCCCCAAATTTTAATAAATTAACGAGAAATAAAACTCTTCAAATTATACTTACTGGAAGTGCAAAAAGAGTTGTGCACTGTGATTGATCTTTAATTTCTGAAGAGACTTTGATAAATTCTGCATTCGAATAATTTCTCAAATAATTTATCCCCAAATTTTAATAAATTAACGAGAAATAAAACTCTTCAAATTATACTTACTGGAAGTGCAAAAAGAGTTGTGCACTGTGATTGATCTTTAATTTCTGAAGAGACTTTGATAAATTCTGCATTCGAATAATTTCTCAAATAATTTATCCCCAAATTTTAATAAATTAACGAGAAATAAAACTCTTCAAATTATACTTACTGGAAGTGCAAAAAGAGTTGTGCACTGTGATTGATCTTTAATTTCTGAAGAGACTTTGATAAATTCTGCATTCGAATAATTTCTCAAATAATTTATCCCCAAATTTTAATAAATTAACGAGAAATAAAACTCTTCAAATTATACTTACTGGAAGTGCAAAAAGAGTTGTGCACTGTGATTGATCTTTAATTTCTGAAGAGACTTTGATAAATTCTGCATTCGAATAATTTCTCAAATAATTTATCCCCAAATTTTAATAAATTAACGAGAAATAAAACTCTTCAAATTATACTTACTGGAAGTGCAAAAGAGTTGTGCACTGTGATTGATCTTTAATTTCTGAAGAGACTTTGATAAATTCTGCATTCGAATAATTTCTCAAATAATTTATCCCCAAATTTTAATAAATTAACGAGAAATAAAACTCTTCAAATTATACTTACTGGAAGTGTAGAAAGAGTTGTGCACTGTGATTGATCTTTAATTTCTGAAGAGACTTTGATAAATTCTGCATTCGAATAATTTCTCAAATAATTTATCCCCAAATTTTAATAAATTAACGGGAAATAAAACTCTTCAAATTATACTTACTGGAAGTGTAGAAAGAGTTGTGCACTGTGATTGATCTTTAATTTCTGAAGAGACTTTGATAAATTCTACATTCGAATAATTTCTCAAATAATTTATCCCCAAATTTTAATAAATTAACGAGAAATAAAACTCTTCAAATTATACTTACTGGAAGTGCAAAAAGAGTTGTGCACTGTGATTGATCTTTAATTTCTGAAGAGACTTTGATAAATTCTGCATTCGAATAATTTCTCAAATAATTTATCCCCAAATTTTAATAAATTAACGAGAAATAAAACTCTTCAAATTATACTTACTGGAAGTGCAAAAAGAGTTGTGCACTGTGATTGATCTTTAATTTCTGAAGAGACTTTGATAAATTCTGCATTCGAATAATTTCTCAAATAATTTATCCCCAAATTTTAATAAATTAACGAGAAATAAAACTCTTCAAATTATACTTACTGGAAGTGTAGAAAGAGTTGTGCACTGTGATTGATCTTTAATTTCTGAAGAGACTTTGATAAATTCTGCATTCGAATAATTTCTCAAATAATTTATCCCCAAATTTTAATAAATTAACGAGAAATAAAACTCTTCAAATTATACTTACTGGAAGTGCAAAAGAGTTGTGCACTGTGATTGATCTTTAATTTCTGAAGAGACTTTGATAAATTCTGCATTCGAATAATTTCTCAAATAATTTATCCCCAAATTTTAATAAATTAACGAGAAATAAAACTCTTCAAATTATACTTACTGGAAGTGCAAAAAGAGTTGTGCACTGTGATTGATCTTTAATTTCTGAAGAGACTTTGATAAATTCTGCATTCGAATAATTTCTCAAATAATTTATCCCCAAATTTTAATAAATTAACGAGAAATAAAACTCTTCAAATTATACTTACTGGAAGTGCAAAAAGAGTTGTGCACTGTGATTGATCTTTAATTTCTGAAGAGACTTTGATAAATTCTACATTCGAATAATTCTCAAATAATTTATCCCCAAATTTTAATAAATTAACGAGAAATAAAACTCTTCAAATTATACTTACTGGAAGTGTAGAAAGAGTTGTGCACTGTGATTGATCTTTAATTTCTGAAGAGACTTTGATAAATTCTGCATTCGAATAATTTCTCAAATAATTTATCCCCAAATTTTAATAAATTAACGAGAAGTAAAACTCTTCAAATTATACTTACTGGAAGTGCAAAAAGAGTTGTGCACTGTGATTGATCTTTAATTTCTGAAGAGACTTTGATAAATTCTGCATTCGAATAATTTCTCAAATAATTTATCCCCAAATTTTAATAAATTAACGAGAAATAAAACTCTTCAAATTATACTTACTGGAAGTGCAAAAAGAGTTGTGCACTGTGATTGATCTTTAATTTCTGAAGAGACTTTGATAAATTCTGCATTCGAATAATTTCTCAAATAATTTATCCCCAAATTTTAATAAATTAACGAGAAATAAAACTCTTCAAATTATACTTACTGGAAGTGCAAAAAGAGTTGTGCACTGTGATTGATCTTTAATTTCTGAAGAGACTTTGATAAATTCTACATTCGAATAATTTCTCAAATAATTTATCCCCAAATTTTAATAAATTAACGAGAAGTAAAACTCTTCAAATTATACTTACTGGAAGTGCAAAAGAGTTGTGCACTGTGATTGATCTTTAATTTCTGAAGAGACTTTGATAAATTCTGCATTCGAATAATTTCTCAAATAATTTATCCCCAAATTTTAATAAATTAACGAGAAATAAAACTCTTCAAATTATACTTACTGGAAGTGCAAAAAGAGTTGTGCACTGTGATTGATCTTTAATTTCTGAAGAGACTTTGATAAATTCTGCATTCGAATAATTTCTCAAATAATTTATCCCCAAATTTTAATAAATTAACGAGAAATAAAACTCTTCAAATTATACTTACTGGAAGTGCAAAAAGAGTTGTGCACTGTGATTGATCTTTAATTTCTGAAGAGACTTTGATAAATTCTACATTCGAATAAATTCTCAAATAATTTATCCCCAAATTTTAATAAATTAACGAGAAATAAAACTCTTCAAATTATACTTACTGGAAGTGTAGAAAGAGTTGTGCACTGTGATTGATCTTTAATTTCTGAAGAGACTTTGATAAATTCTGCATTCGAATAATTTCTCAAATAATTTATCTCCAAATTTTAATAAATTAACGGGAAATAAAACTCTTCAAATTATACTTACTGGAAGTGTAGAAAGAGTTGTGCACTGTGATTGATCTTTAATTTCTGAAGAGACTTTGATAAATTCTACATTCGAATAAATTCTCAAATAATTTATCCCCAAATTTTAATAAATTAACGGGAAATAAAACTCTTCAAATTATACTTACTGGAAGTGCAAAAAGAGTTGTGCACTGTGATTGATCTTTAATTTCTGAAGAGACTTTGATAAATTCTGCATTCGAATAATTTATCAAATAATTTATCTCCAAATTTTAATAAATTAACGGGAAATAAAACTCTTCAAATATACTTACTGGAAGTGTAGAAAGAGTTGTGCACTGTGATTGATCTTTAATTTCTGAAGAAACTTTGATAAATTCTACATTCGAATAAATTCTCAAATAATTTATCCCCAAATTTTAATAAATTAACGGGAAATAAAACTCTTCAAATTATACTTACTGGAAGTGTAGAAAGAGTTGTGCACTGTGATTGATCTTTAATTTCTGAAGAGACTTTGATAAATTCTGCATTCGAATAATTTCTCAAATAATTTATCCCCAAATTTTAATAAATTAACGAGAAATAAAACTCTTCAAATTATACTTACTGGAAGTGTAGAAAGAGTTGTGCACTGTGATTGATCTTTAATTTCTGAAGAGACTTTGATAAATTCTGCATTCGAATAATTTCTCAAATAATTTATCCCCAAATTTTAATAAATTAACGAGAAATAAAACTCTTCAAATTATACTTACTGGAAGTGTAGAAAGAGTTGTGCACTGTGATTGATCTTTAATTTCTGAAGAGACTTTGATCAATTCTGCATTCGAATAATTTCTCAAATAATTTATTCCCAAATTTTAATAAATTAACGGGAAATAAAACTCTTCAAATTATACTTTCTGGAAGTGTAGAAAGTGTTGTGCACTGTGATTGATCTTTAATTTCTGAAGAGACTTTGATAAATTCTACATTCGAATAAATTCTCAAATAATTTATCCCCAAATTTTAATAAATTAACAAGAAATAAAACTCTTCAAATTATACTTACTGGAAGTGCAAAAAGAGTTGTGCACTGTGATTGATCTTTAATTTCTGAATAGACTTTGATAAATTCTACATTCGAATAATTTCTCAAATAATTTATCCCCAAATTTTAATAAATTAACGAGAAATAAAACTCTTCAAATTATACTTACTGGAAGTGCAAAAAGAGTTGTGCACTGTGATTGATCTTTAATTTCTGAAGAGATTTTGATAAATTCTGCATTCGAATAATTTCTCAAATAATTTATCCCCAAATTTTAATAAATTAACGAGAAATAAAACTCTTCAAATTATACTTACTGGAAGTGCAAAAAGAGTTGTGCACTGTGATTGATCTTTAATTTCTGAAGAGACTTTGATAAATTCTACATTCGAATAATTTCTCAAATAATTTATCCCCAAATTTTAATAAATTAACGAGAAGTAAAACTCTTCAAATTATACTTACTGGAAGTGCAAAAAGAGTTGTGCACTGTGATTGATCTTTAATTTCTGAAGAGACTTTGATAAATTCTGCATTCGAATAATTTCTCAAATAATTTATCCCCAAATTTTAATAAATTAACGAGAAATAAAACTCTTCAAATTATACTTACTGGAAGTGCAAAAAGAGTTGTGCACTGTGATTGATCTTTAATTTCTGAAGAGACTTTGATAAATTCTACATTCGAATAATTTCTCAAATAATTTATCCCCAAATTTTAATAAATTAACGAGAAGTAAAACTCTTCAAATTATACTTACTGGAAGTGCAAAAAGAGTTGTGCACTGTGATTGATCTTTAATTTCTGAAGAGATTTTGATAAATTCTGCATTCGAATAATTTCTCAAATAATTTATCCCCAAATTTTAATAAATTAACGAGAAATAAAACTCTTCAAATTATACTTACTGGAAGTGCAAAAAGAGTTGTGCACTGTGATTGATCTTTAATTTCTGAAGAGACTTTGATAAATTCTACATTCGAATAATTTCTCAAATAATTTATCCCCAAATTTTAATAAATTAACGAGAAGTAAAACTCTTCAAATTATACTTACTGGAAGTGCAAAAAGAGTTGTGCACTGTGATTGATCTTTAATTTCTGAAGAGACTTTGATAAATTCTGCATTCGAATAATTTCTCAAATAATTTATCCCCAAATTTTAATAAATTAACGAGAAATAAAACTCTTCAAATTATACTTACTGGAAGTGCAAAAAGAGTTGTGCACTGTGATTGATCTTTAATTTCTGAAGAGACTTTGATAAATTCTGCATTCGAATAATTTCTCAAATAATTTATCCCCAAATTTTTTAAAAAATTTAACCGCTCGGTTTTCGAGCTGTATTAATTTTTTAAACAATCATGCAACATTTCCAGTGTCGGGAACTCTTTAGAAAATGCTTTAGTATGTTCAGAACTATTCGAAAAATATTTTAGATGAGGGAGAAAATGCTTAAGATTGTAAGTGTCTTTTCTCTTTTTGTTAACTGTTATGATTGTTGTAGAAGGGACGCTGAGTCTGGAAGGGAGGAGCGACAGGAGACAGAGGAGACGAGACAGAAGGAAGATGAGAGGAAAAGCTTTCAAAGGAAAACTGATGGAAGGAAAGGGAGCGAAGAGCTACAGGAGCTAGAAGGAGCAGAAAGAAGGAAATTGAGGAAGATGACAAAAGGGTTAATAAGAGAAAGGGAGGGCGGGTTAAGTATAATCTTGTGAGGTCGCACAATGGCCAGGTTATTATGGGAACAAAGGTTTTGTATAGCAGAATTTGTAAAGGTTTTTGGGAACGTTTTTACTGAAAAAAACGCCTTTCCAACCCCGAAAGGAGAGTGAAATAAAGAGTAATTGATTGAAATTGATTGATATATAATTAAGTTAGCTTTAATTTAAAGTCATACTATCCTATATAACCTTATTTATCATGTCTTATAATTATCTCTTCCCTAAATAAACATTTTAAAACATATAGTAAGACTAAAATAACACTAACAATTCACTGTATAAAACATGTGGTTAGGTTAGGAATAGCCCTCGTCGGCACAGGTCACACAAGACTCGAATTCGCAGAGTCACAGACAAGCTTGGATAATGCGAAATACTGAGTATGCTCCACCGCAGCTTCGTCTCTTCTTTATATACTAGTACCCATGTCCAGAAATTTTTAAGGAGGTTTGTTGCGAGTGGTCGGGGGGGGGGCTAGGGAAAACTTGTGGGCGTGTTTTCGTCCCATAACATTAAATTAAAATAAACATCACTACGTCTTTTAATGTTATATCTGCTGCTTGAGAAACAACATCGATTTATATGGTAATAAATATTTTCTACTCTTATTAGTCATCTCAATATTCACATAACAATGTTTCCTCCGTCTTGTTAATATCCAACAATTCATTTAAATATATAAAAGTATGCTCGTTTCAAATGTTATGTATGTTATAAGAGAAGATCTAACAAAATATCACAACGACATTATCAAATATTATAACGAGTTATTCGTAACTTATTACATGAATTTATTTTCTAATTAATTGCGTTCTAACTATAGGACAGTGTACAATATAGTTTATGACGTTTCTTACTAGCGATATAAATTACATTTTTATATCCGGGGTAAAATTTGTCATGTATAATTTTGTATAAAATACATCCATACATGTTTTCTTTCTCTTGTATCTTTGTTCATATATACAAAGAGAATAATAAATAGAGTTAAAAAATAATTGAAAGGATAATTTTCGCATTGTTTTTTTTTTACAAAAATGTGAAGTTTGAGGAAATGAGAAAGTATTGTCCATATATAATCATATATAAATGTAACAATCGTATATAAAATATGATTATATATAAAATATTGTATAATTTAATCGCAATTTTACTTTTCATAAAAAAACAATGTAAAAGTTATTTTTCCAATTATTTTTTAAGTGTTATTTTTCTTATATCTGTACGAATAAATATCATACAAGAGAAAGAAAACATATGGACATATTTTATATCATTATATATTATTATGAAAAATTTTTTCACGGATACTTGCATGAAGAAACATACGCAGAGAAAGGGGGAGAGGGGAGGACAAGAGAAGGATAGAAAAACGGACGAGTAAAAATTATTTTACACACTTTTATTAATGCGAAAAATTGCAAAAAGTTGAAGCACTCGGGCGGTGAGTTGATATGATAAAAAGCAGCGCATAAAATACAGTTCTTCCATGGATTTAAAAAAATGGTGATTTTTATCTCTTTAAATAAATTTGTTTCACGTAGATTGGAGACTCATCTTCACGTAATATGTAATAGAAATGAGAAGGAGGAATAATTTTTTGTTTTTTAATTTGCTTTCCAATTTCAAACATAGGTAATATGAATTCAGAATTTGTGCTTTCAGGTAGGCTAGGCAGCGCTAGGCAGTTAATCGGCAGTTTCTTGAGCACATTGCTTTCTACATGGTGTATAGACAGACACAGAAACATATACATATACACACACAGTATATTAATTAGTTATAATTTTTGTACAATACAAACATATGTGTTGCGTGCTACAGTCTCGCTATAATCTCGCTTACAGCGAGCCAAATGCCCGCCTAACTGCATTGTACAACCTCCCTTCCTTCACTGAGAGAAATTAGTGACAACAAACATTTTGATTTGCTGCGGGTAGCAACCTTTTGTTGCAATAGCAAAAAGTTCGCTACCCGCAGCAAATCAAAATGTTTGTTGTCACTATAATGACAAATATTTGCTAATACAGCAAATCCTTTTTCTCAGTGTTCCATGTTGGTTTATATATATAAATGCGCATTTTAAATAAATTATTTGATTTATCGATTAAAGAAAAAGGTGATTGATCTTTAAATAAAGCCAATGGACACATTTATTCTTCATTTCTCGATTGGTATAAAAATTATTTTTTCTAGAGAGATTAGACAAATATAAAAAAAAACCAAACTGGAATAGAACACATTTTTAAAGAGCACGTACGAAAAAATTACTGCCTTTTTTATCATATAGCTTTTAACTGATTTGAAATGAAGTTTTTTCTCGTTAAAAATATTGAAATATATTATTCGAGTATTATATTGTCGAATATTATATTCGAGAAATCTATTTATATATTTCGAAATATATTTCTTGAATAATATTCGATAATATAATACTCCAATAATATAATTCGATGTTTTATAAATAATTTAAAGAAATCTCGAATAATATTAACTAAATTTTAATTTAAAAATATTAATTAAATTTAAAAAAAAATATGGACAAGCGTTATTTTGACGAACAAAACTTGAAGCAAAAGAAGATCATGACAAAGTCATCAGGCCGATTTAATCAAGCTATTTCTTTTTAATAGCTATGTCGCGCTACGCTTCAAGCGCGACAAAAGAGACAAATCGACGGTGCTTCAGACTCATCTCGTGCAACATCGATTCTACGCTACTCTGTGTCTCTAATACAGGGAATGCCGACCACAAAGGCGTTCGACGAGATGAATCTGGAGGGATTCGTGGACGGGGCCCGTTCGTTTACGCAAATAATACAGCTAAGTATCGATAAGTGGCATTACGAGTGGTCCATAAAAACATGACCTAATCCCCCTCGCTATTCCCTTAGCTTAATTGATGTCGACTCCTTCACTTCCGTGGCCAGTGCGAAAATGCGACTTCCGCCAACTTCAGAAAGCTCAAAAGGATGGTGGCGCGCGCGCTCAAGATCAAATGCATGCCGACAGAGAATGAACATACACTGCAGGTGAGAGCTCATTGTCAGATATAATAAGAGGAATAAGGAACAAGGAATTAAACATAAACATTGTAGTCGCATCTTTTTTCAAGACACAGCTTCTCTCTTTTTCCAAAATATAGAATTCTAGCACTTTATATGTTCTCCTTTTCTTTTCATGTTGGAGAGAAAAAGAGAAAAGATGAATCATGCAAGAAGTTCAGCTAGAAAAAAACAGGCTGAAAAATAAAAGGGCTCGATTAACACTTTTCTTTACCTCATTGTCATCTGAAAAATGGTGTTCACGAAGTGTATCTTTCAATAAGCCAAAAAGATGATAATCCTCAGGGGACGCCAGATCCGGGCTATGAAAGAATGAGGAAGGACAGTCCATTACAGTTTGGCAATTGTCTCCCTCATCCGCAGACAGGTGTTGGGTCATGCGTTGTAATGAAGAAGAAAAACCTCATTCAGATTTTTGTCAGGTTAAATATTCTACAGATGAAGGATGATGAGCTAAAGAAAAGTGCCCTTAATCGAGCCCTTAAGAATAAAAGCAAAGACTTTTACCGCACGGATATACAGTGTCCCAGGTGGCACATACACGTTTCAGAAATTTTTTGTAAGCATTTTTCCGAAACGTTTTATAACCGATTTCTAGAAACGTTTCTCATGAGTAAAAATGTCCTTTCGAAAAACGTTCGATAGAACATTTCTTTTCCGATAAAATAACGTTTAAGAAAGTATATTATAGAAACGTTTTTTTAATGATAAAGAAATTTTAAATTTCTATTTTCACGTCTTTTGAACGTGTTTATGACGTCTTTGAGACATGCGTGAGAGTGTTCTAGAAGCTTTATGCATATACCATCTATTCTTTTTCCAAGAAATTCCTGAACTGGTGCACATTCGTGCAATAAGTTAGAGTGAAATAAAATATACTTATCTCACTCTAAGGGGAGACCGGGGCTCGTTGTAACAAGGGGCAAATTCTGTTTATGTATTTATGACGAAAGAAACAATGGAAAATTTATCAAAAAATATCTCTCTTATGACATAGATACTTTTTCAAAGTTTTATTTAAATCAAACGAGTATTACAATAAAAAAAAAGAGAAAACTCTGATTCAAGAGGTGGCATCAATTCAGGAAGTTTCTTTAAAACAGAACAAACATATATATAAACGTTCTTTCAATGGCCACGTTCAGCAGAACATTTATTTTGCAACTGTTGGAAGTTTTCTAAGCTCAGATTTTTCCGATGACAAATAGATTAAGACCAATAGGACAATATTAATTTAAGTAAATAAGTGGATATATGTGTATAAATAAAATAATTTATTTTGTGCAATAATTAGTATACAATATAAATTTAACCCTTAAAGTGTATACGTTTTTTTCGGTACATTCTAAGCGTATACGTGGGACTGTCACATTCAACGCTATTTTTCCTTATCCTAAAGTATTTTAAAAAATCTAAAAAAAATTTATGAAATATCTGTCTACATTGTAGTTGACGACTGTATAGTTATTTTGAGATAAACATCGTTATATTTAATATCTTCTAATAAGCTTGCAAGTTTTACAGTTACGAGCAGATATATCACTTTGGCTCGGACGCCGTAGACCCACGTATACACGTTAAGGGTTAAATGTTTCAACAAAGGCTGTGAAAGCTATTATTTATATAGATAAAGCAAATTATAATTTTAAAAGGAAAAATTTAACAATAGTATATTGTGCACCAAGGTGCACACGATATTTTTCACAACATTTTTACGGAAATGTTCGACTTTTGAATGCCTGTAGAATGTGTGCGTTTGGTGTTCCATTCGTACAGTTTCTACGCGCTTATCGTTAAATAGAAAGAGAAAAATAGAGTGATGCGGGGTCCAGGGGCGAAGCCCCACACATAATACAAAATTAAAGTGACAAAAATTTCAAAAAGCCACCCGCTATGCCGGATGGAAAGTATCAGTTTTCTTCCCTAGGGAGGAGAGTAAGCCCTGGCGTAAAATTGGCCACTCTCGCCTCTCTCTAGGCATGGAAGTCGAACATTTCCGTAAAGGTGTTGTGAAAAATATCGTGTACACCTCGGGTCGAAAGCTTTTTCAGACTCGTCTGAAAAACGCTACTTTCTCCCCTTGGTGCACAATATACTATTTGTTCAAACGTTTCTTAATGAAACTATGTATACATTCAAGAAACGTACGTAAAACTAATATGTACTACCTGGGCGTCTTATTCACAGATGGTAAAAGTGTATAGAAAGAGATGGTAATTATGTGGAAAAATAATAAATGTGTACTATAAAGATGTAAGATTAAACTCATGTAAACGCCAAAGTTTCAGGAATAAAATTTTCTTAGAAAAAAATTAGAAGGCATTACTTTCATACCGACTCTCGTATAATAAAATTTACTGAAATTCTTTCTCAATTGATCTCATTTTATTGTTATTCATCAATATTTCAGTAAAAATCTAGTTTTTTTTCAGTTAAATTCAGTAAATTTTATGATACCTAACATAAAAGAAATTTTATTACTTTTCAATAGTATAATTTGAATTTCCTTATATTTCAAAATAAATAATAATTTTCTTTATAAAATGTATAAATATGTAATACTGTGAAATATAAGAAAAATTAAATTATATTATTGAAAAACAATAACAAAATTTCTTTCATGTTAGGTATTATGAAACTTATGGAATAATAATGAATTGGGGTCAATGGAGAGAGAATTTCAGTAAAATATTTCTATCAGGGTATATATGGTAGAACGAGCTGTAGGGTAGGTAGTCCAACAGTGAACCAGTAGTACACTATGAACCATTACGATATTTCATAAATGTAATGTTGCTGGATTGTGCTTGTTGTCATGCAACGACTCGCATTTAAACCCCTCTTCGGCTCCCTCTTCAGCTGGCAAATCGCGCAAAGGACGGCTGTTTGAGACCACATTTTGTGATTTTTGGGTGACAAACTACCCAGATAGCAAACTGTAGGCACTGTGCTAGCATAACGCATTCACATCTGCGCATAGGCGTGTCGGCATATTTGCAACAGTTGAGTCGGCATGTAAGGTGCATGTGTGGAGCACGCTCTGCCGACACATAGCGACACGATTTGTCGACACAGCATTGGCAAGCTTTGCTGGATTTGTGTAATAATAACGGCATGGAAAGAAAATACATATATAACTAGAGTTTAAGAGAGACAAACATATTTGAAAATAGATATATATATTTTTTCTTTACACTCAGAAAAAAGTGTAGCATCAGATAGTACAATTGTGAAGATCTCTTCTACAAATAATAGTACAAATAGGGACAGGGATAAATTGTAGTAAATGAGTCTAAAAAATTGTTCTAAAAAATTATTCTCAGATTGTCTGAAATCAATTGACAAACTGTTTAAGACTGTAAAATATTATAATATTAATTCGCACGTTTGTTTCACAGAATCACAGTTTTTGTGTTTGCATGTGACAAAATAAATTTGCTACAAAATTGTAGTTAATCGGTGTATTTCATATTTTCTATTACATTACAATTTAAAGTTACTTATCTGACAAAATAAGGTCTACAATATTGTGTTAACTTTTTCCGAGAGATTTTTCTCTGTGTATTATGTGTAATGAAACACTTTTATATCAGGTAATAATAAAATCAAATACATACGCCAATACAAATTTCTTTGCCGGTGGAATATATCATCGGTTTTCTCTGTGTTATTAAATAAAAATATTATAATTTCTTTATTAATCGCGCTGTTCTGCTCATTCTACTAAAGAAATATATTCTGAATAGTAAAGTAGTCACAATTATATTGATACAGGCATACCTAAATATTTTAACATCTTTGCTGCGATTTATTAATACTAATTATAAACTAATTCGTTCTCGCTATTTGAGGCATTATCATCAGTTTCATCGCTACCATCAGTAATGCCATAGTTACTCCCGCCGTTTACCCGCGCTTGCTTGAATTTCTTCACGTTGACATTCAGAGCACTTGGCAGAAATCGCAGTAATCCTTTTCGGCAGATCTTGTAATTGCCGTATAATGTCCCTACAATAACATAATAACATTAACAAGTTTAAAAAAAAGTATCTTTACATAATGCAGTACACAATGCAATATTCAATAAACAACATAATATTCTCACTGGATATCCCTTCGAATTAGAAACAGATCGTCATCGTTTGGCGACTTTTTTGACGGAGTTGTCAATTGTAACGGTGGAATATTATTCGTAGTTTTGTGGATACGAGTTTTTGAATCTGAAAATTTAAATTGAGGTGTCCAGTGATTATAGTTCAATAATTATACTTTACTTAAAATTTTACTTAAAAATTTTTGATATTAGATATAAATAATAGGATAATTATTATTTCGAAACTTGTGATCATGAAGAAAGAATTTGTTACGATAAATAAATTCAGATGATAAATACGATAAATGTTTCTTACTCTTTAAAAATGAGTCAGAGGAAGCATCATTGGATTGAGGTAAAAAAGTCGATGTGTGATTACGGTGAGACTCTGATTCGTTCATACGTTCCGTTTGGAAAAATGAAAAAATGGAACGGTTGCTACAGTAGGAGGAAGTTTGGCGTTTATTCTGAAGTTGAGGAAATGACATTGAGGCACGGTTAATATGAGAACCTACATGGGCAATGCGGTCAGGTGATGAATGTGGAGTCAGAGAACGGTTCCTGTGAGAATCTACATGGGCAGTACGGTCAAGTAGTAAATGTGGAGTCTGAAAACGACTCCTGTGAGAATCTACATGAGCAGTGCGGTCAAGTGGTGAATGTGAAGTCTGAGAACGATTCCTGTGAGAATCTACATGGGCAATGCGGTCAGGTGATGAATGTGGAGTCAGAGAACGGTTCCTGTGAGAATCTACATGGGCAGTACGGTCAAGTAGTAAATGTGGAGTCTGAAAACGACTCCTGTGAGAATCTACATGGGCAGTGCGGTCAAGTGGTGAATGTGAAGTCTGAGAACGATTCCTGTGAGAATCTACATGAGCAGTGCGGTCAAGTGGTGAATGTGGAGTCTGAGAACGGTTGCTATGTGAAACTAACTTGGTCAAAGGAAATTTACAATGAGAGGAAGAATTAACGTTTAGTAAAGGTTGTGACAATGACTGTTTTGACGTAAGGGTGTTTTGAATATGTTCATTCTGTTTCGGTCGTTTTAAGAAAGAACGACCAGCCAATGATTCGAGTTGTTGAATATCATCCTCAATAGGTCCTGAGTCGTCCAATAAACGCCTTCGGCTAATAGGTGGCTCGTTCTCAGATAAAATAAACTCATCATATGGGATCATATCTGCAAAACGCGCTGGCGGCTTTGTATTCCTGGTTGCTCGTCGTTTCATTCTGTCCAATCTGAGAAAATATAATATGATCACATAGCCATACATATTCACAATAATGCAAATAGAACTATCTTTCTACATGCAACAATCCCAGGTAGCACATATTAGTTTCATATACGTTTTTTGAACGTATACATAGTTTCATAACCGTAAAGAACCGTTAAGAAACGTTTGAATAAAAATGTTTTTGAAACCATGATTTAAGAAACGTATTTTTTACGTTTCTACAGTTAACAAAAATACCTAATATTTGTTAAATTTTTCCTTACAAAATTATAATTTGCTTTATCTATATATATAATAGCTTTAATAGCCTTTTTTGAAACATTTAAATTTATATTGCACTAATTATTGCACAAAATAAATCATTTTATCCATGCACATATATCCACTTAAATTAATTTTGTCCTACCGGTCTTAATCTATTTGTCATCGGACAAATCTGAGCTTAGAAAACTTCCGACAGTTGCAAAATAAACGTTCTGCTGAACGTGGCCATTGAAAGAACATTTATACGTGTGTTCCGTTTTGAAGAACTTCCTGAACTGGTGCACATCAGTAATGCAATTAAGTTAAAGTGAGATAAATATATTTTGTTTCACTTTAACTTATTGCAGAATGTGCACGAATGTGCACTAATGTGCACGAATTGCACGCATGATGTCTCAAAGACGTCATAAACACGTTCAAAAGACGTACAAAGTAGGAATTTTAAATGTCTTTATCTAAAATGTCCTTATCATTAAAACAAAACGTTTCTATAATAGTTTTTTAAACGTTATTTTATCGGAAAAGAAACGTTCCATCAAACGTTTTTCGAATGGACATTTTTACTCATGAGAAACGTTTCTAGAAATCGGTTATAAAACGTTTCGGAAAAACGCTTATAAAACATTTCTGAAACGTGTATGTGCTATCTGGGTAAGTTTTTTTTCGTAAGTTTTACGTATTTTTCATGTTTTTGTTGTTATATATATAATTTTTTTCATTATTCTATAATTTTGTGTGTATATTTGGCTTTGTAATTCTGTAAGCAACTTTTTTCAATTGTGTGTGTGTGCATTATTTTACCGTATTTTTTGGAGATTATCGTAAAAAATGTTATATGGTTTACAATGAACCATTTTGTTTTTTACTACAGTTATCTGTGTTATAAGTCTTATTAAACTGACTAGTTGCTACAATAAATAATAATGTAAGTGAAAAAAAGTGTGATTAAAAATAATAATTTTGATTGTAAGTTTTAAATAATAAAAACATAACATATATAATGTATATGTTGATTAAATATAGAGTTTTTCTTGATAACATATATAATTAAGTTAGCTTTAATTTAAAGTCATACTATCCTATATAACCTTATTTATCATGTCTTATAATTATCTCTTCCCTAAATAAACATTATAAACATATAGTAAGACTAAAATAACACTAACAATTCACTGTATAAAACATGTGGTTTATTGTTAAGAAAGGCTAGGTTCATTGTGTACGCACCCCTGTACACAATAAATTATTTGACATTGTTTTAAAAAAATCGAAATTGTGGCTAAACTTAAAAAATGACTTATAAGTCATCTTATACAGTATATATGTAGCCAACTAAATTCGTGAACTGTATGCAAAAACACAGATCTCCAACTCAATAATTGAAAGAGATATTAAGCGTCTGAAATTTACATGGTTCATTGTTGGACTACCCTATATAGTTAGGACCTCTATTAAGCTGGACCCCCCACCAGCGCAAATCAAGTTCGCACTAGGTCAGAAATTTAGTGCTATTTAGGTGCTAATTAAGTGCCCTAGTCCGAATTTTGGTGCTCGAATCGTTTAGCAGAAAATCGCGTAAAAAATGGAGGGGGGGGGGTCCAGCTTGCCATTAAGCTGGTCGACCCCCCCATATCAGAAAATGGTCCTATATAGAAAACAAGTACACTATAATTTAGTGCTAATTAAATGCTCTAAGATAATGATAAAATATTGACAGATTATAACATTTATTTAAATATACCACTATATATTGAGCACAGTACCGTCGTGGTCGACACAAACACTTAAAAAATTTGCTGCATTAATATATTCGTTATTAAAATGATTGAAAACATATATTATCAAAATATTCCCAAATTTCAGTTTATTGCTAACAGTAAAACAATTATGATAATTAACTTAGACCAGCCGTTGGCGCTAAGCACTAAGTTCCGTCACCTGATCGTCTACGAATTAGTTGCTGATTATAGTATTAAAATAATTCTCAGACATTGTACTTTAAAAGGATATCACGATTCAAATTTAGTGCTACCTGCATAGCGTTGAAATTAATTAATTAATCAATGGAGCGCGCGCACAGCGCTCTGTAATTCGTTACAGAATCATCAAAGAATTAGGTGCTCGCGTGATTATGGTGCCGAAATAATCCTGAAACATTGTACTTTAACAAAATATCACGATTCGAAGCGCGCCGCGCTCCATGGATAAATTAATTAATTTCAACCCTATGCAGCTAGCACTAAATTCAAATCGTGGTATTTTCTTAAAGTACAATGTCTCACGATTATTTTGGGATCATAATCACGCGAGCACCTAATTCTTTGACGATTCTGTAACGAATTATAGAGCGCTGCGCGCGCGCTCCATGAGTTAATTAATTAATTTCAACGCTATGCAGCTAGCATTAAATTCGAATCGTGATATCTTCTTAAAGTACATTGTCTCACGATTATTCTGGGACCATAATCACGCGAGCACCTAATTCTTTGACGATTCTGTAACGAACTTTAGAGCGCGGCGCGCGCGCTTCGCGGATAAACTAATTAATTTTAACTCATGGAGCGCGCGCGCAGCGCTCTAAAGTTCGTTACAGAATCGTCAAAAAATTAGGTGCTTGCGTTATTATGGTCCCAAAATAATCCTGAGGCATTGTACTTTAAGAAAATATCACGATTCGAATTTAGTGCTAGCTGCATAGCGTTGAAATTAATTAATTAACTCATGGAGCGCGCGCACAGCGCTCTGTAATTCGTTACAGAATCGTCAAAGAATTAGGTGCTCGCGTGATTATGGTCCCAAAATAATCGTGAGACATTGTACTTTAAGAAAATATCACGATTCGAATTTAGTGCTAGCTGTATAATGTTGAAATTAATTAATTTATCCATGGAGCGCGGCGCGCTTCGAATCATGATATTTTCTTAAAGTATAATACAATGTCTCAGGATTATTTCGGGTTACTGCAGGATTACTGCAGGTGAGAGCTCATTGTCAGATATAATAAGAGGAATAAGTAACAAGGAATTTAACATTGTAATCGCATCTTTTTTCAAGACACAGCTTCTCTCTTTTTCCAAAACACAGAATTCTAGCTCTTTATATGTTCTCCTTTTCTTTTCATGTTGGAGAGAAAAAGAGAAAAGATGAATAATGCAAGAAGTTCAGCTGAAAAAAACAGGCTTTCTAACTTTTGTTCCTTAATTCTTTTATTGTGTCTGACCCTTTATACTGCAGTGATACAACTCTGCATACATTTTTCTATTAGGCCACTATTTCCAACCTTTGTTAACTTCTAACCGACCGTTAACTTTTCAGAATAGCCAATAGAAGTTGGCTATTTTGAAAGTTAACGAACAATTAAATCTAATTCAATATAAATATAAAAATATATATCTCTGACCGGAAATGTGAATGACATGCATTTTTTCTGGAATTTACTAGGGGTGCGTACCGTTTGACGCATTTATGCGTGAAACGGAACGCACCCCTAGTAAATTCCAGAAAAAATGCATGTCATTCACATTTCCGGTCAGAGATATATATTTTTATATTTATATTAAATTAGATTTAATTGTTCGTTAACTTTCAAAATAGCCAACTTCTAGATCACGTGCGAATCTTTACGAAAGATCGTATCGTGTGCTGTTACCTTAGAATTATTTTAAGTAAAATATGTCTTATAATTATTTTATTGGTAGATTAAAATCTTGAAATTACCCAAAATCCGATTAACGTCTACTGTTTCAATTTTCTAATTGTTTATATTACACAATGCGAAAATATAGTGCGATTTATAACGAATGCTGCTAGGCATATTTAAATCTAAATGATAAAATTCCACATGCCCATTCAATATATGACACTTTCTTGTAGTGTAGCTTAATTAAAAAATAAATATATACGATAATAATCATGCAGCTTGACAGTGAGCAAAAAAAAAGTACGAATATGTGTGCAATGCTGGGCCCAAGGTCGTAGGCAATATTAAGGGCGCCGATGCGGGCGTTTACCTCAGCAATTCGTGGGCTGGTTCCGCGCTCTTCCAGGACGACGATCAAATCGAATGTAGTTGCGGCTTCAGCGCCGTGGTGAATCGTCGACTCGCGCACCGAGCGGGTCTGTTCTACGAAGATGAGATGGAGATTACGGGCGTCGCCGAAGCACAGGAAGAAGAAGCACACAAAAGCACCACAGACTATGCAGCTTGATAGCTAGCAAAAGAGTGCGCTCGTGGGAAATTCGCAATTAAGGTAAAGGGTCTAGGTAGGAAAAAGTGGAATGGGAAAGTCTTATAGTGGGAGAGTAGCTCATCATCAAATAGGGTCTGTTTTCTATTGCTGAACTGGCTGCACTAGTTCAGAGTTTATCTTTTTCCTTTTAATGATATAAAGTAAAAAAGATAAACTCTGAATTAGAGCAGCCTGTTCAGCAATGGAAAACAGACTCATAAATATTTTTAACCAAAAATCACGTTCTTTCCTTAAAAATATATATGTCGGAAAAAATTAATTCTGGGATACCCTATTTATAGCAGATGTAGGAATTAAACAATAACGCTACGCGTAATGGTTCGCGCAATTTCTAATGCGCACTTTCTTTAATTTATTGATAAAGAACAGGAAAGAAATCCTATATATGACTCTTCCTTTGTACTGAACAGTTATACAGAACAAGTTTTTGATCTCGTTTAGTAAGATGAGAAAACAATATATTTGCATTATAACGCTTCGTGATTGCTTTACTCAGGATTAAGTACTACGCGCGCTAATCGATAACATAATCACTTTTAATATTTCTTGTTTACGGGAAACGTCTAGTTAAAATTCGGTATAAGACAAGATTCGGTCTCTTACGTATTTTTGACACAAGTTAAAAGTAATTTGCTAATACTATGCATATAAAATATTGTGGAAATAATATTACATTCTCCTGGTATATATAGCTGCAACTTTGTCAGAATTAATTAAACAATATTGGGTACTGAACACTTATATTTGAACTTCATTTTACGACAATTTGTACCATTGTAACGTTTAATTTGGTTAACTGAACAGCAACTTCTCCTCTATCATGGTATCATGAGTTTAGAACTTAAATATGAATGGACTATGCAGAATAGTCCAGCAGTTAATTGAGAAATGCGTTAATGAGCCATCGTAGAACTCGAGAGAATTGGAACAATCATCTTCGGAGCAATCGATTGCTTAGAAAGAATTACATTACATCATCAATATGTCCTTACGCTAGACATGCATTTTGCTGCCTTTCAACAATCTCATACATGTAACAGCGACAGTTTGTAAGCGCTTTTGCCGTTTATCATCCCAGTAATTCTTACATTATCATTTGATTTTCACCAAAATAAATCACAAGCAATTATCATTGTTAATATAATATTGGTCGCCCTTAGCCAATTCTGCTAATTCTTATAATTACAACGAATGTTACATTATGAGATTATTGATCAATGATCCCTATCACCATTTTGTACGAAAAGGTTACTCCTCTGTAGAGATTTACAAACGTATGTAACAGATGATGTTGGTTAAATGGCGCCTTCTTGTAGCAACGCGAAGAAAACGATTTCGAGAAAGCCGTGTTTAAATAATTTATAATCTCAAGTATTCATATTGCTTTTTCTCGAGCGTGCATCTTGGCATTTGTCACAAATCGTCAGTAACATAATAAATGCATCAAATACATTGGATGTACGAATTATTCACAAAGTTTAATAGAAAATGTGATGTAACTTGATATTTCTTTACAAGAGAATGTAAACTGTACTTATCACGGTTCTCAATATCTCAATATTCTCTGGTTGAAATTCAGTCTTATAAACAAAAGGAGTTATCTACATACTTAAAGCAGAGTATCTTTACAGAGAAAGAGAGAGAGAAATCATTATGTCTTATATTACATTCTTGAATTATTGGGTACAGAAACGACCCTTTGCAATTAAATTAAAACTCTACTGAAAACTTAAGCTTTTATTTCGATTATTTACCGAAGATTGGAAGATGTAAATGTCTTTTTAAAACACATATGTTTCTGGCGAATGTTAGGGAAGAGATTTTGCCTTTCTTTTTTTTCATATAATAAAATGTTTGAAACTTTGTGTGTATACAATAGTTGCAATGCATTTTTTAAATAATACTTTAGACATTTAAATCTAAAACAGCTGGAATTTATTATTGCAAAATACAATAAAATATAATACATGAACAAAGAATCTTATAAAATAATGTGATGTAATAAAAATGTAAAACATTTTTTAAATAATACTTTAGACATTTAAATCTAAAACAGCTGGAATTTATTATTGCAAAATACAATAAAATATAAATACATGAACAAAGAATCTTATAAAATAATGTGATGTAATAAAAATGTAAAACAACGGCAGTAAATCGATAGAATATTTGCATTTTTTTCCATAACGTGATCTGTGCGCTGAATTGAGCGAAGAGCTATCTCGAAATTAATAATAAATTAAATAAATTAAATATAGAAGATCGATGCAAGATGATCTCGTGGAATTTCAGAGAAAGGCAAAGTCTTTTTACAAAAATGCATACATTACTTATATAATGCTCATCGATCGGCGGTAGCGTTTTCTAGTACTAGTTATAACAGGAACCGATACAGGAGCCGGAGGTGTTACAGGCGTAACTGGCGTTATCGGTGTAAGAGGAGTTAAAGGAGTTTCAGCCATTTGGGCTGAAGAGGGGGGCCTGAGCTACCAAATGTAATTTTCGGTTTGTGGAGCTCGCATTACTCCCACGCCTCCGCCAAGCCTCCTGTAATTCATACAACCACATAGTTTCCATTGATTCTGTTCCGGATCGTATACTTCAATTGTTTTCAGATACGCAGTTCCGTCGAATCCGCCTACCGCATACAATTGACCGTTTACTACCGCTAGACCCACCTGAAATACACGATGACGATTGTTAAAATCTGATTTATCATTTTATAATTGCGGTTAAATTTTGAAATAATTCAAATATTGATGTTGTCTATTACACGGACAAATCATCTAACTGCTCTTTCATATATTTTCATGTTTTAAGATATCTATAATCCTTATAAACAAAAAAAAACTTACTCCACTTCTCCTAGATGTCATCGCTACTATAGGACTCCAGGAATTCGTATGCGGATTATAACGTTCCGCGCTGGAAAGCTCCATACAATCGTCTCGTCCTCCCACAGCATAAATTACATTATTAAATACAGCACAGCCTAGATGTTTACGTCTCGTAGACATCGGGGACACTTGGGACCATTTGTTCTGTCTTGGATCGTATCTTTCGACCGTATTAAGAGGTGACTGTCCATCAGACCCGCCGATGGCATATAAATAACCTCCGAGCACGGCAACCGCCACTCCCAACCTTCTGGTAGTCATTGGCGACACTTTAGACCATTTGTTTTCTTTAGGATCGTATCTGCGAAGTTAAATATATCGTTACAAAGTGCTAATACACTATTTTACATATTTGTATATGTATTTGAACATTTGTCAGAAAATAATTAACATAGATACTTACCTTTCCACGTGATTAAGGCATTGCACTCCATCCTGGCCGCCAACTGCGTACAGAAATCCATCCAATACAGCAACACCCACGCTGGTCCTGCAGGAAGTTGTAGGAGCGACGTCGCAAGACCACTGATTCGTTTGTGGGTCGTATCGCTCGATGCTATTTAAGTAGCTTTGTCCGTCATGCCCGCCGACCGCGTATAACAAGTCATTTAACACCGCTACGCCCACTCCGCATCTCCGTTTGCTCATCGGTGCGACCATTTTCCAATCGGCAGTATTAGGATCAAATCTCTCAACGCTGGCAATAGCGTCACCTGAACACCATCCACCAACAGCGAACAACACCTCCCCCCGTCTTGTAGGTTTCCTGGGTCTCGTCCTAGGTCCCTGCATCAATGGTCTTTCTTGCGGCAAAAGTAGGTAATTCTTCGCTTCATCCACGAGATCTCTGCAAGCATCATCAGAACGAACCAATAGATCCGATCCGACGGTGCCGACTAAAAATTTTGGGCTGAGTAGTGGCAGTCGCACGTGCTGTAAGACTTGTGCCAGATGTTGCCTTCTCTCCGTGACATTGTATTTCACCCAATTCATCACGGCGCTAAAAACCTGCTCCTCCGTACGTACGTTTAATTCATCCGATGAAATAATGTCTACCAACTGTCCGACAGGTAGCAACAAAAATTCTTCGCTCTCCATTACCTACAAAGTATATAATAAAAGCAATAATATCTCTAAATCGGAAAGTAACAACTAACGCCATATTTCTTGAACGTGTCATACCTCTTGGAAATTATGTTGAGTAAATTTATCGGCAATACGCAGAAGTTCGCGGCACGAGTGGGTATCCGCGAACGCCCGAATACCCAAGCAATTTGATGGATCTAATTGGCGTTTGAGAAATTCGCAACATATATCTTGAATTTCTGCTAATTGAAGAAGGCACGCTGCTGGAAGGAGAGTTTGAACATTAGCTTCTTCGACGATAATGTGAGAAGTTGTAACAGAAGTCTATGAGTAACTCCATAGCCATTTTCGTCTATGTCGCGTATCGTTACTTCAGTCTGTCTAGATTCCGCCAGCTCCCCAGTAAACATGGCCCTGAAGAATAGAGAAAGAGAGACATAGAATTTGTCATAAGATTACGCAATTCGCTGCATACGTTTAAATACAAAGAAAAAAAATATCAAACGCGCGTTTGCGCCATTATATTATTATTACCTGAAGTATGGGCTACATGCTGAAAGGATGACGCGATGGGCGAATATCTTTCTGGAGCCGACATTGAGAACAACGTCGCACAGCTCCCGATGACGACGTAGAACATTAAGCTCGGTTAGCGTCGCGCGAGGATGCTTCTCAGAGGTATGACTGAGGCGTGCTGGGGAGGGAGCGCGTTCCACGACTATTTCACCCATCCTCTGCGAGGATGGGGCGCCCGCAGCCACTCTCCCCGAGGCACCCCTAGTCCCCCCGGCTAGCTGGAGGCGCAGCGGGGGTGACGCCCAGCCCCACACGGAATCTATCTGCAACACCATTCACCAACCACCGCAGGTCTCAAATGTGCCTGCAGCAGGTCCCCTAATGTTGTGGTTCCCTAGAGCGACAAGATGTAACTTAATGTCATGTGTAAATACATATTCCTAAGTAAATAAGATATTTGTTAATTATTGCTTGTGTAGATTAAAGTAATTTGAAGTAAGATACTGATAAAAATTAGGAAAGAGGGTTAAAAAAAAATACATACATAAAACATATTCTAACTTCTACGAGAGGTACCAAGGCTTTATATAACCATGTGAATCATTCAGAGCAGTGATAAGTGCGATCCTTCTTTGAAATAGCGTGTGTGTAGACGGTGTCTCATCTGACATCGCTTTATGTTTCTTTCTAGCAAATATATCTCCAGGCATACCAGATTACATTTTTGTGATTTGAAAGCCTTCACACATTGTAGTTAAAGCTTCTGAAAGCTCGCATGCACTCCACATTCAAAATCCAAACAAACATAAAGAGAAATGTGTGTATAGACGGCAGCTTCCCACTGAAATTTCCAGGGAATGGACAATGCAAAGTGCGAGAGACCGAGACGAATGTTTACGTCGCGGCCACGATCGAAAACAGGCTGCGAATGTAACGTCTCGCGATATCTCTGGAGCACCCTCGCACCTCATCATAAAAGAGGTTCGTGAGGGACGCAGGTGCAAGAAGCATGTCGCTCGCGAGGAATGTGTGTGCAGCGGAGATCAGATTACCGCAGGTGTGTACGCACTTTCGTTCGCTTTCCTCGGACCGCCAGGCGATATCAATGAGAGAGGGAGGGAGAGAGAGAGAGAGAGAAAGAGAGAGAAATAGAGCTGTCAAAGCTCTGTGTGCTCGCGGTCTTCGGTTTCGGTGCTCGCCGACGTTTTTGTGTCAGCGTGGCTGCCCGTCGCGTAACATCGGACGATTCGGACGTCGCCGACGGCGCCGTTGGCGTTTGCGATCGTAGTCAAAAACACACTGCCGCACTGCGAACTATCACGAGGATGCTCTCATTTTGACGTTTTCCCGTGACGATGCATCACGGTGCGCGTCCTCTCGTACCCCCAACCGCTGTCGTGAACTCGCCTCGACTCGACCCAACTTCCATAAGATAGAGGGTGGAGAAGGAGGCACACTCTCGCACTCGATATCGCAATTATGCCGAGTCTCGATATTTCGATAATCGAATACTTCGATAGAATGTGAATCGATCCAGACAGCACAAAATATTTATGATAAATATATTTATAAATATTTTAATAATTTATTTTCCAAAAATATGTAGTAAATATTTCATAAAGATTTTGGAATAATACAAACATTATTACTAACAATATGTAAAATATATTTTAGAAATATATTGAAAAATATTCTTGTATATAAATTGAAATGTTTTTTGATATTCTTTAGCAATATAATATAATATTTATTATAAACATTTCAATCCATGTTAGATATATCTCTGTGACAAATATTGAAATATTATTTTTGGAATATTCCATTTGACTTGCATAGTATCACACGTGATACAAGATCAAAGTTTCATATTCAAATATCTCGTCATTATTATAGTAGAACGTGATGAATACGAAACAAATTGATTTCGGGACGACTGGCATCGCAATTTATTAATTAGTAAGTAAAACCTATATCAACCCTGTGTATTTATTCCTTATAATACATTTAACATTTAACCATCGCGTAGATTCGGCATTCGCACATTGACGATCTATTAGAACGCATATTTCGCAAGACTTATTCGGCCGAAGATGTTTTTGCGGTGAATATTCAATAAAGTGATTATACGATATATAGGTATTGCAAATATTGCAGATATCAACTTTCAAAAATTACAATATCAACTTGTATATTTACTAATATCTAATATCAGGATCATAAAGCAAAAAATGACTGCTATATGAAGCAAGCGTTATAGCATTTATTGTTGAAATGAGAAAACGCGAAAGTAAAAAACGGGACGCGTAGTGACGCCGCGCGCGCGGCGAGGGCGCTTTTTTGACGCGTGAAGTTGCCCGCGCGGAAACGAAGCCGCCGCCATATTGATTACGTTCTCCTTCCATTTCCAGAAGGCGGCCGACACGGAACGGATCGGCTCCCGAACGAGTGGCGTCGCGGCTCATTTTAATCGGTAAGTATAACACATATTAACCTTGTATGCATTATATTCACTGCGGTATCTATCGCGCAGTATAGATTTATAGCTCGGGTGTGATATTTCCTGAAAATACGTAATACGTATTCCGCGGTACTTGTTCGGCCGAAAGCGCGCATCGCGTCGCGCGAAGCAATCGCGAAATTGACGATCGAATTTTCGAGTGTCGCGAATATCGCGGATATTTGCCAAAAATATTAATACGCTATTCGCTAGAAAATATGTAAAATAACAATCGCAATAATAGGCGAGCTTGTAATATTTGATTTTCAAGTTTGGAAAATTCCTGATCGCGAAGTTGAGAGTGGGATGTGTAGCGACGCCGCGCGCCGCGGCGCCTATCGGCGTGAGAAGTTGACCGCGCGCGAGAAACGAAGCGCCACCGCCATATTAATTACGTTCTCCTTTTCCAGAACGCGACGAATACGAGACGGATCGGTTCTGGAACGAGTGGCATGACTTATTTAATTGGTAAGTATGTAACATGCATTAACTTTGCATTTCACATTTATTGCAATATCTATCGCGAAGTATAGATTCGGCGCTCGGATATTAATATCCCAGCGAGAAATGACCCATCGAATCGACGTCGATTCGATGGGTCATTTCTCGCTGGGATATATGATAATCCGTTCGAATGCGTATTTCGAAAGCCTTGTTCGACCTATTGTAAGATCTATCGCGCGAATCAATCTAGTGACGCCGCGTCGCTTTTAGCACCCGAAAAACCTTTTACGTCATCTTACATTTCGTTGCACTTTTATTTGAAATATCGTTGATATATATCGAGAATGTGCCATAATTTCTTCTACATTTATTTCTCCGCTGTCGCAATATAATTAAGTACGCGTCGCGTGTGATTAATATATGTCGAGAGTATCATACAAAGTATATGGCAAAGCCGCGCGATGATTGTATTGTAGTGATTACTTTAATCGCGTTCAATTGCAATAAATATTTTATTTGTTTCAGGAAACAGATGTGAGTGCCGAAGAAATAACAGTGCGGAAAGAAGGGATAAGAGCCGGAGCCGAGAGGAAGCGAGGACCAGATGTAACAATTAAATAGCGAGGTGAGCATTTCATAATCTATAATCTTCTATTAATTGTTATAACTGATAGAAATAAATATTTATTTGCGCAGTATTGTTTTCAGATCACTGTGTAATATAATAATGTATTGCATGTTTAATACATTGTTTATAAATAAAATATCTTGGATCATATTTTGAGATTTTGTAATATTTAATAAATTATTTATGGACATAATTAATATTAATAAATATGTATAAATTATTAATTGTTAATATATATAAAATATTTTTAAATAATTAAAATTTATAATAGTTTAAATTATATCTAAAAAAACATAGTTGATATCTAAAAAAACATTTTTATTAAGACCTTATTCTTTTATTAAATATTTATTTAAATTACGAATAAAGTAATACTTGAGTATAAAGTTGTTCTTCCATATATTTATTTTAGACATTATTTTTATTTGAATTTTTTTGTATGTCACAGATCAGTCATCTTGTATATGTATAACTCGTCTATTGTGTAATGCAAATAAAAAAGAGGGTCTGGATGATAGAACTCGAGAGGAGGTCTATGATGAGAACTATCGATGTGCCGGCGGAGTAACCTTGCGGTAAGCATTATTGTTTACTTGTGTAACATTAGTTGTTTTATTATAATAATTTAAAGATAATAATTAGAGAAAAAAATAATCTGAAACTAAATTATTCCTATACAGATCCTTTTGAAAAAAATATATCTGATAACTATATTATGATTTTGAAAAATTTATAATTATTTTGATGATTAATTTAATTAAAAAGCCGTAACAAAATTCTATGCATGTAACAATTATCTTTTGAATTATTGATTATTTTTGAGCGCCGTTTTAATTGAATCTTATATTTGTATTACAGAATTATCGTAGCTATGGCTGACAACTCCACTGTCGATCGGTGAGTGACAAACAACGAAACAACATTATTAATAAGGTAATGAATCTACGAAAATTGTATAAGATTATATTTACATATAATTATAATTGTACTAAAATAAATACAGAACTACATGGATCCGTTATCTTAAAATAAATGGGCTATAAATGTTTATGACAGATATTTTATCTCGGACTTGTTTTGTATTACTTATTAATTTGGTGTGCTAAAATGTGCTTGAGGCTGCACTCGCACAGGTACACAGAAAGAATAAATAGAGAGTAATGATTATATTTAACTATTTATAAAAATAGAATTAAAATGAGGATCAAATACGTTTAAAAGTTATTAAACTATACTTGTTTCAAATACATTAAAAATAATATATCGAATTTGTTGACTTAAAAGAATGTAGAAGTAAAATTTTTCTTTCCTAGACAATAAAACTCAGACAACAGAAATCAGAAAAAGATACTTATATCTAGAGTTGTATCTTACAATTCATAAAAATAAATAGTTAAAGAGCTTATTTTTCTAAAGATCTTTTTCGGAAAACGTATAATTATTGAAATAAAAATATCTACTTGAATAATAAATAAGAAGTTTGATGCGCGTAAGAATTATTTAATATCAAATCATTTATTTATATGCTTCAGAAGAAAACGATGCGGGAAGTGTCGCATCGAGGGAGCTGACAACCCGAGAGGACAGTCTGAGAGGAAGAGGAGGCCTGGGAGAGGCGTCAGGTGCCAGCGGAACAACTTTGTGGTAAATATTATTTTTTATTTTGTATAAAAGTATTTTTTTGTTTATCCTTTTTGTTTCACCATAATTTAGAAATAATAGTTAGAAAAAGAGGAGTAATTTAATAGTTTATAAAAATTGATTCTTGTAAAGATTATTTTCAAAAAATGTATAATTATTTAAATAAATATCTAATTAAATAATGAATAAAAAGTTTGTTGCCATAGAAATTATGTTTTAAAATATTGGGTTTTTTTAAACACCGTTTTAATATGAATTTTATATTTGTATGTTACAGAATCAACGTAGCTACGTGGCAGATATAATTCCGCGGTTGCGCATCGGGGTCGGTGAGTGATAATTAACATATTTATTGAAATAACAGATGTGTGGCAATTAAATTGTTAAATATACGTATCATATGTATCCAGAAATGTATGCAATTTGATAACAAAGTATTGCTTCTTAAGATGAAAATTATGGGCATAGCACGGACATACACAAAGACTTTATTGGCAGTGCCAGAAAATGTATATGCCAAGTAGTTCCAATGTTGAAATAGGTGCGAGTGGCATATCAAGCAGTCCAGTAAAACGGTAAGAGCCTAAGTAGAATGGCTGATTCATAATTTTAAGACAATTAATGTTTTATGTTTTAAATCTTTGTTTTTATAATAGTAACACACAATACTTGTCTTGTGTGACACAAGGGATATTGTGCGTTACTAAAAAAAAGATTTAAAGCATAAAATATTGTCTTAAAATTATAAGTCAGCCATTCTGCTTAGGCCCTAACAAGCAAAACGCCGCGGCGCTGGCGTAGCCGCTCTCAGGTTTCTCTCTGGTTCCAATATTCACTGTCGTTAACTAAAATGTTTAGTGTACGCGACGTAACTATAGATTTTATTGAGAGTGCATATTGGAACGCAGCCCAGAGAGAAGCCTTTTCTCTGACGAGGGGCCGATTTTACTATCTTCGGTTAACTCGGCCAATTAATTTTAAGAATTGTCGCTGTATATAAAGCTTAAACTGATCATCTCTATCCTAATTTCTTGGCTGTCAAAAACCTATATGCTATTGCCACGTAGAAGCTTGCAAATGTTTGAAAAGCATGTGAGCTTGTAGTTTTCTTCTGCTGTTTTGTTGCGAGACAGTTTTTGAAGTTACTGTTGATAATTCTGGGGATTTAATCGGGGCCACTATTTCCAACGTCTGTTAACTTCTACCGACCGTTAACTTTTAAGAATATGAAAATTTAATTGGATATTTCGAAAGTTGACGGTCGGTTAGAAGGTGAAAAACTGGCCTTCGGCCGATTACGTTAACCGGAGGTAAATAAGAGAGAGCGTTAACATTATCGATTGTCGATACAAACTTTTCGACCGTCAACATATAAATATCTGAACACCTAAATTTATAATATTGCAATAGTAAATTTATGATTTTTTATTATATAATACTT